>NC_072468.1:25288898-25519876 GCF_027596085.1 Anoplopoma fimbria | reverse complement strand
AAATATCCTCACTTTTGAAAAATATCCTCACTTTTGAAAAATATCCTCACTTTTGAAAAATATCCTCACTTTTGAAAAATATCCTCACTTTTGAAAAATATCCTCACTTTTGAAAAATATCCTCACTTTTGAAAAATATCCTCACTTTTGAAAAATATCCTCACTTTTGAAAAATATCCTCACTTTTGAAAAATATCCTCACTTTTGAAAAATATCCTCACTTTTGAAAAATATCCTCACTTTTGAAAAATATCCTCACTTTTGAAAAATATCCTCACTTTTGAAAAATATCCTCACTTTTGAAAAATATCCTCACTTTTGAAAAATATCCTCACTTTTGAAAAATATCCTCACTTTGGTAAAATATCCTCACTTTTGAAAAATATCCTCACTTTTGAAAAATATCCTCACTTTTGAAAAATATCCTCACTTTTGAAAAATATCCTCACTTTTGAAAAATATCCTCACTTTTGAAAAATATCCTCACTTTCTAAAAATATCCTCACTTTTGAAAAATATCCTCACTTTTGAAAAATATCCTCACTTTTGAAAAATATCCTCACTTTTGAAAAATATCCTCACTTTTGAAAAATATCCTCACTTTTGAAAAATATCCTCACTTTTGAAAAATATCCTCACTTTTGAAAAATATCCTCACTTTTGAAAAATATCCTCACTTTTGAAAAATATCCTCACTTTTGAAAAATATCCTCACTTTTGAAAAATATCCTCACTTTTGAAAAATATCCTCACTTTGTTAAAATACCTTACTTTTGAAAAATATCCTCACTTTTGAAAAATATCCTCACTTTTGAAAAATATCCTCACTTTTGAAAAATATCCTCACTTTTGAAAAATATCCTCACTTTTGAAAAATATCCTCACTTTTGAAAAATATCCTCACTTTTGAAAAATATCCTCACTTTTGAAAAATATCCTCACTTTTGAAAAATATCCTCACTTTTGAAAAATATCCTCACTTTTGAAAAATATCCTCACTTTTGAAAAATATCCTCACTTTTGTAAAAATATCCTCACTTTTGAAAAATATCCTCACTTTTGAAAAATATCCTCACTTTTGAAAAATATCCTCACTTTTGAAAAATATCCTCACTTTTGAAAAATATCCTCACTTTTGAAAAATATCCTCACTTTTGAAAAATATCCTCACTTTTGAAAAATATCCTCACTTTTGAAAAATATCCTCACTTTTGAAAAATATCCTCACTTTGTTAAAATATCCTCACTTTTGAAAAATATCCTCACTTTTGAAAAATATCCTCACTTTTGAAAAATATCCTCGCTTTTGAAAAATATCCTCACTTTTGAAAAATATCCTCACTTTTGAAAAATATCCTCACTTTTGAAAAATATCGTCAATTTTGAAAAATATCCTCACTTTTGAAAAATATCCTCACTTTGTTAAAATATCCTCACTTTTGAAAAATATCCTCACTTCTGAAAAATATCCTCACTTTTGAAAAATATCCTCAATTTTGAAAAAAATTCTCACTTTTCAAAAATATCCTCACTTTTGTAAAAATATCCTCACTTTGGAAAAATATCCTCACTTTTGAAAAATATCCTCACTTTTGAAAAATATCCTCACTTTTGAAAAATATCCTCACTTTTGAAAAATATCCTCACTTTTGAAAAATATCCTCACTTTTGAAAAATTTCCTCACTTTTTAAATCCTCATGTTAGTAAAATATCCTCACTTTTGAAAAATATCCTCACTTTTGAAAAATATCCTCACTTTGGAAAAATATCTATAATTTTGAAAAATATCCTCACTTTTGAAAAATATCCTCACTTTTGAAAAATATCCTCACTTTTGAAAAATATCCTCACTTTTGAAAAATATCCTCACTTTTTGTAAAATATACACACTTTTGAAAAATATCCTCACTTTGGAAAACATCCTCACTTCTGAAAAATATCCTCACTTTTGAAAAATATCCTCACTTTTGAAAAATATCCTCACTTTTGAAAAATATCCTCACTTTTGAAAAATATCCTCACTTTTGAAAAATATCCTCACTTTTGAAAAATATCCTCACTTTTGAAAAATATCCTCACTTTTGAAAAATATCCTCACTTTTGAAAAATATCCTCACTTTTAAAAATATCCTCACTTTTGAAAAATATCCTCACTTTTGAAAAATATCCTCACTTTTGAAAAATATCCTCACTTTTGAAAATTATCTACACTTTTGAAAAATATCCTCACTTTTGAAAAATATCCTCAAAAATATCCTCACTTTTGAAAAATATCCTCACTTTTGAAAAATATCCTCACTTTTGAAAAATATCCTCACTTTTGAAAAATATCCACACTTTTGAAAAATATCCTCAATTTTTAAAAATATCGTCAATTTTGAAAAATATCCTCACTTTTGAAAAATATCCTCACTTTTGAAAAATATCCTTTTTTGAAAAATATTTTTTTTTGAAAATATCCTCACTTTTAAAAATATCCTCACTTTTGAAAAATATCCTCACTTTTGAAAAATATCCTCACTTTTGAAAAATATCCTCACTTTTTTTTCAAAATATCCTCACTTTTGAAAAATATCCTCACTTTTTAAAAATATCCTCACTTTTGAAAAATATCCTCACTTTTGAAAAATATCCTCACTTTTTAAAAATATCCTCACTTTTGAAAAAATATCCTCACTTTTGAAAAATATCCTCACTTTTTAAAAATATCCTCAATTTTTAAAAATATCGTCAATTTTTAAAAATATCCTATCTTTTGAAAAATATCCTCACTTTTGAAAAATATCCTCACTTTTGAAAAATATCCTATTTTTCAAAAATATCCTTTTTTAAAAATATCCTCACTATTTTTTTTTTTGAAAAATATCCTATTTTGAAAAATGATCCTATTTTTCAAAAATATCCTCATTTTTCAAAAAATATCCTCATTTTTTTTCAAAGTTTTTTCAAATATCCTTTTTGAAAAATATCCTCATATTTTTCAAAAATATTTTTTCAAATATCCTCATTTTTCAAAAATATCCTATTTTTCAAAAATATCCTCATATTTTTCAAAAAATCCTCATTTTTCAAAAATATATTTTTCAAAAATATCCTATTTTTCAAAAATATCCTATTTTTCAAAATATCCTATTTTTCAAAAAATATCCTCACTTTTTTCAAAATATCCTCATTTTTTCAAAAATATCCTATTTTTTAAAAATATCCTATTTTTCAAATATCCTCATTTTTCAAAAATGAGGATATTTTTCAAAAATATGAGGATATTTTTTCAAAAATATCCTATTTTTCAAAAAGATATTTTTTTGAAAAATATGAGGATATTTTCAAAATTGATCCTATTTTTCAAAATATCCTCACTATTTTTCAAAATATTTTCCTCACTTTTGAAAAATATTTTTTTCAAAATATGAGGATATTTTTCAAAATATCCTATTTTTTCAAAAATGAGGATATTTTTCAAAAATATGAGGATATTTTTTAAAATATCCTCATATTTTTCAAAAGTGAGGATATTTTTCAAAAAGGATATTTTTTCAAAAAAAAAGAGGATATTTTTTCAAAAGTGATATTTTTTGAAAAATATTTTTTCAAAAAGTGATTTTTCAAAAATGAGGATATTTTTCAAAAATATGAGATATTTTTCAAAATTTCAAAAGTAGGATATTTTTCAAAAATGAGGATATTTTTCAAAAAGTGAGGATATTTTTCAAAAAGGATATTTTTTTTCAAAATGAGATATTTTTTTCAAAAATGAGGATATTTTTTCAAAAGTGAGGATATTTTTCAAAAAGGATATTTTTTCAAAAATGATCCTATTTTTCAAAAAGTGAGGATATTTTTCAAAAAGGATATTTTTCAAAAGTGAGGATATTTTTCAAAAGTGAAAATATTTTTTTCAAAATATGAGGATATTTTTCAAAAAAGATCCTCATTTTTTCAAAAATGAGGATATTTTTCAAAAAATTGAGGATATTTTTTTCAAAAATGAGGATATTTTTCAAAATTGAGGATATTTTTTTTGAAAATTTTCAAAATATTTTTTTTTCAAAAATGAGGATATTTTTTCAAAAATGAGGATATTTTCAAAAGTGAGGATATTTTTCAAAAGTGAGGATATTTTTTAAAAAGTGAGGATATTTTTTTCAAAAGTGAGGATATTTTTCAAAAGTGAGGATATTTTCAAAAATGTGAGGATTTTTTAAAAAGTGAGGATATTTTTCAAAATGAGGATATTTTTTTCAAAAGTGAGGATATTTTTTTGAAAAGTGAGGATTTTTTCAAAGTGAGGATATTTTTCAAAAAAGTGAGGATATTTTTTACAAAAATGAGGATATTTTTTCAAAAGTGAGGATATTTTTCAAAAGTGAGGATATTTTTCAAAAGTGATATTTTTTTCAAAAAAGTGAGGATATTTTTTTAAAAGTGAGGATATTTTTTTCAAAAGTGAGGATATTTTTCAAAAGTGAGGATATTTTTTTAAAAATGAGGATATTTTTCAAAAGTGAGGATATTTTTTCAAAAGTGAGGATATTTTTCAAAAAGTGAGGATATTTTTTAAAAAGTGAGATATTTTTCAAAAAGTTGAGGATATTTTTCAAAAGTGAGATATTTTTCAAAAGTGAGGATATTTTTCAAAAATGAGGATATTTTTCAAAAGTGAGGATATTTTTCAAAAGTGAGGATATTTTTTCAAAAGTGAGGATATTTTTCAAAAGTGAGGATATTTTTCAAAAGTGAGATATTTTTCAAAAGTGAGATATTTTTTCAAAAGTGAGGATATTTTTTCAAAGTGAGGATATTTTTCAAAAGTGAGGATATTTTTTTCAAAAGTGAGGATATTTTTTCAAAAGTGAGGATATTTTTCAAAAGTGAGGATATTTTTTCAAAAGTGAGGATATTTTTCAAAAGTGAGGATATTTTTCAAAAGTGAGGATATTTTTCAAAAGTGAGGATATTTTTCAAAAGTGAGGATATTTTTCAAAAGTGAGGATATTTTTCAAAATTTTTCAGGATATTTTTTTCAAAAGTGAGGATATTTTTTCAAAAAAGTGAGGATATTTTTCAAAAGTGAGGATATTTTTCAAAAGTGAGGATATTTTTTCAAAAGTGAGGATATTTTTCAAAAGTGATATTTTTTTCAAAAGTGAGGATATTTTTCAAAAGTGAGGATATTTTTTTCAAAAAGTGAGGATATTTTTCAAAAGTGAGGATATTTTTTCAAAAGTGAGGATATTTTTCAAAAGTGAGGATATTTTTTTCAAAGTGAGGATATTTTTCAAAAATGAAAATTTTTTCAAAAAGTGATATTTTTCAAAAGTGAGGATATTTTTCAAAAGTGAGGATATTTTTCAAAAGTGAGGATATTTTTTCAAAAGTGAGGATATTTTTCAAAAGTGAGGATATTTTTTTCAAAAGTGAGGATATTTTTCAAAAGTGAGGATATTTTTCAAAAGTGAGGATATTTTTTCAAAAAGTGAGGATATTTTTCAAAAGTGAGGATATTTTTCAAAAGTGAGATATTTTTCAAAAAGTGAGGATATTTTTCAAAAGTGAGGATATTTTTTCAAAAAATGAGGATATTTTTCAAAAGTGAGGATATTTTTCAAAAGTGAGGATATTTTTTTTAAAAAGTGAGGATATTTTTTCAAAAAGTGAGATATTTTTCAAAAGTGAGGATATTTTTCAAAAGTGAGGATATTTTTTTAAAAAGTGAGGATATTTTTTCAAAAAGTGAGGATATTTTTCAAAAGTGAGGATATTTTTCAAAAGTGAGGATATTTTTCAAAAGTGAGGATATTTTTCAAAATATTATTTTTTTAAAAGTGAGGATATTTTTCAAAAGTGAGGATATTTTTTTTCAAAGTGAGGATATTTTTCAAAAGTGAGGATATTTTTCAAAAGTGAGGATATTTTTCAAAAAGAGGATATTTTTTCAAAAGTGAGGATATTTTTCAAAAGTGAGGATATTTTTCAAAAGTGAGGATATTTTTCAAAAGTGAGGATATTTTTCAAAAGTGAGGATATTTTTTCAAAAAGTGAGGATATTTTTCAAAAGTGAGGATTTTTTCAAAAGTGAGGATATTTTTCAAAAAAGTGAGGATATTTTTCAAAAGTGAGGATATTTTTCAAAAAGTGAGGATATTTTTTCAAAAGTGAGGATATTTTTCAAAAGTGAGGATATTTTTCAAAAGTGAGGATATTTTTCAAAAGTGAGGATATTTTTCAAAAGTGAGGATATTTTTCAAAAGTGAGGATATTTTTCAAAAAGTGAGGATATTTTTCAAAAGTGAGGATATTTTTCAAAAGTGAGATATTTTTCAAAAGTGAGGATTTTTTCAAAAGTGAGGATATTTTTCAAAAGTGAGGATATTTTTCAAAAGTGAGGATATTTTTCAAAAGTGAGATATTTTTCAAAAGTATTTTTTTTTCAAAAGTGAGGATATTTTTCAAAAGTGAGGATATTTTTCAAAAGTGAGGATATTTTTCAAAAAGAGGATATTTTTTAAAAGTGAGGATATTTTTTCAAAAGTGAGGATATTTTTCAAAAAGTGAGGATATTTTTCAAAAGTGAGGATATTTTTCAAAAGTGAGGATATTTTTCAAAAGTGAGGATATTTTTCAAAAAAGTGAGGATATTTTTTTTAAAAAATTTTTCAAGGATATTTTTCAAAAGTGAGGATATTTTTCAAAAAGTGAGGATATTTTTCAAAAGTGAGGATATTTTTCAAAAGTGAGGATATTTTTCAAAAAGTGAGATATTTTTTTAAAAAGTGAGGATATTTTTCAAAAAGTGAGGATATTTTTCAAAAGTGAGGATATTTTTTCAAAAGTGAGGATATTTTTCAAAAGTGAGGATATTTTTCAAATATTTTTCAAAAGGATATTTTTTTTCAAAGTGAGGATATTTTTCAAAAGTGAGGATATTTTTCAAAAGTGAGGATATTTTTTTGAGGATATTTTTCAAAAAATGAGGATATTTTTCAAAAGTGAGGATATTTTTCAAAAGTGAGGATATTTTTCAAAAGTGAGATATTTTTCAAAAGTGAGGATATTTTTCAAAAGTGAGGATATTTTTCAAAAGTGAGGATATTTTTTTAAATATTTTTCAAAAATGAGGATATTTTTCAAAAAGTGAGGATATTTTTTCAAAAGTGAGGATATTTTTCAAAAAGTGAGGATATTTTTCAAAAAGTGAGGATATTTTTCAAAAGTGAGGATATTTTTCAAAAGTGAGGATATTTTTCAAAAAAGTGAGGATATTTTTCAAAAAGTGAGGATATTTTTCAAAAATTGAGGATATTTTTCAAAAGTGAGGATATTTTTCAAAAGTGAGGATATTTTTCAAAAAGTGAGGATATTTTTCAAAAGTGAGGATATTTTTCAAAAGTTTATTTTTCAAAAGTGAGGATATTTTTCAAAAGTGAGGATATTTTTCAAAAAGTGAGGATATTTTTCAAAAGTGAGATATTTTTCAAAAGTGAGGATATTTTTTCAAAAGTGAGGATATTTTTCAAAAGTGAGGATATTTTTCAAAAAGTGAGGATATTTTTTCAAAAGTGAGGATATTTTTTCAAAAGTGAGATATTTTTTTCAAAAGTGAGGATATTTTTCAAAAGTGAGGATTTTTTCAAAAGTGAGGATATTTTTCAAAAGTGAGGATATTTTTCAAAAGTGAGGATATTTTTCAAAAAGTGAGGATATTTTTCAAAAGTGAGGATATTTTTCAAAAGTGAGGATATTTTTCAAAAGTGAGGATATTTTTTTCAAAGTGAGGATATTTTTCAAAAAGTGAGGATATTTTTCAAAAGTGAGGATATTTTTCAAAAAAGTGAGGATATTTTTTTCAAAAGGATATTTTTCAAAAGTGAGGATATTTTTCAAAAGTGAGGATATTTTTCAAAAGTGAGGATATTTTTCAAAAGTGAGGATATTTTTCAAAAGTGAGGATATTTTTCAAAAGTGAGGATATTTTTCAAAAGTGAGATATTTTTCAAAAAGTATTTTTTTCAAAAGTGAGATATTTTTTTCAAAATGAGGATATTTTTTTCAAAAGTGAGGATATTTTTCAAAAGTGAGGATATTTTTCAAAAATGAGGATATTTTTCAAAAAAGTGAGGATATTTTTCAAAAGTGAGGATATTTTTCAAAAGTGAGGATATTTTTCAAAAAGAGGATATTTTTCAAAAGTGAGGATATTTTTCAAAAGTGAGGATATTTTTCAAAAGTGAGGATATTTTTTTAAAGGATATTTTTTCAAAAGTGAGGATATTTTTTCAAAGTGAGATATTTTTCAAAAGTGAGGATATTTTTTTCAAAGTGAGGATATTTTTTTCAAAAGTGAGGATATTTTTCAAAAGTGAGGATATTTTTTTTCAAAAGTGAGGATATTTTTTCAAAAGTGAGGATATTTTTTCAAAAGTGAGGATATTTTTTCAAAAAAAGTGAGGATATTTTTCAAAAAGTGAGGATATTTTTCAAAAGTGAGATATTTTTCAAAAGTGAGGATATTTTTTTTTTTTCAAAAGTTTTTCAGGATATTTTTCAAAAGTGAGGATATTTTTCAAAGTGAGGATATTTTTCAAAAGTGAGGATATTTTTCAAAAGTGAGGATATTTTTTTCAAAAGTGAGGATATTTTTTAAAAGTGAGGATATTTTTCAAAAAGTGAGGATATTTTTCAAAAGTATTTTTAGGATATTTTTTTTCAAAATTGAGGATATTTTTCAAAAAGTGAGGATATTTTTCAAAAGTGAGGATATTTTTCAAAAGTGAGGATATTTTTCAAAAGTGAGGATATTTTTCAAAAGTGAGGATATTTTTTTCAAAAGTGAGGATATTTTTCAAAAAAGTGAGGATATTTTTCAAAAGTGAGATATATTTTTTTCAAAAGTGAGGATATTTTTCAAAAGTGTGGATATTTTTTTCAAAAGTGAGGATATTTTTTCAAAAGTGAGGATATTTTTTTCAAAAAGTGGATATTTTTTTCAAAAGTGAGGATATTTTTCAAAAGTGAGGATATTTTTCAAAAAGAGGATATTTTTCAAAAAGTGAGGATATTTTTTCAAAAAGTGAGGATATTTTTCAAAAGTGAGGATATTTTTCAAAAGTGAGGATATTTTTCAAAAGTGAGGATATTTTTCAAAAGTGAGGATATTTTTCAAAAGTGAGGATATTTTTTCAAAGTGAGGATATTTTTCAAAAGTGAGATATTTTTCAAAAAGTGAGGATATTTTTCAAAAGTGAGGATATTTTTTTAAAGTGAGGATATTTTTCAAAAAAGTGAGGATATTTTTCAAAAAGTGAGGATATTTTTCAAAAGTGAGGATATTTTTCAAAAGTGAGATATTTTTCAAAAGTGAGGATATTTTTTTCAAAAGTGAGGATATTTTTCAAAAGTGAGGATATTTTTTCAAAAAGTGGATATTTTTCAAAAGTGAGGATATTTTTCAAAAAATGAGGATATTTTTCAAAAGTGAGGATATTTTTCAAAAAGTGAGATATTTTTTCAAAAAGTTTTTCAAAAGTGAGGATATTTTTCAAAAGTGAGGATATTTTTCAAAAGTGAGGATATTTTTCAAAATTTTTCAGGATATTTTTTCAAAAGTGAGGATATTTTTTCAAAAGTGAGGATATTTTTCAAAAGTGAGGATATTTTTCAAAAGTGAGGATATTTTTCAAAAAATGAGGATATTTTTCAAAAGTGAGGATATTTTTCAAAAGTGAGGATATTTTTCAAAAGTGAGGATATTTTTTTAAAAGTGAGGATATTTTTCAAAAGTGAGGATATTTTTCAAAAGCGAGGATATTTTTAAAAAGTGAGGATATTTTTCAAAAGTGAGGATGTTTTCCAAAGTGAGGATATTTTTCAAAAGTGAGGATATTTTTCAAAAGTGAGATATTTTTCAAAAGTGAGGATATTTTTTTTTCAAAAGTGAGGATATTTTTCAAAAAGAGGATATTTTTTTCAAAGTGAGGATATTTTTTCAAAAGTGAGGATATTTTTCAAATTTTTTCAAAAGTGAGATATTTTTCAAAAGTGAGGATATTTTTCAAAAGTGAGGATATTTTTCAAAAGTGAGGATATTTTTCAAAAGTGAGGATTTTTTTCAAAAAAGTGAGGATATTTTTTTCAAAAGTGAGGATATTTTTTTCAAAATTGACGATTTTTTCAAAAGTGAGGATATTTTTCAAGTGAGGATATTTTTGAAAATTGACGATTTTTTCAAAAGTGAGGATATTTTTCAAAAGTGAGGATATTTTTCAAAAGTGAGGATATTTTTCAAAAGTGAGGATATTTTTCAAAATTGAGATATTTTTCAAAAAGTGATATTTTTTTCAAAAGTGAGGATATTTTTCAAAAGTGAGGATATTTTTTTCAAAAGAGGATATTTTTCAAAAGTGAGGATATTTTTTTCAAAGTGAGGATATTTTTCAAAAGTGAGGATATTTTTCAAAAAGTGAGGATATTTTTCAAAAGTGAGGATATTTTTTTCAAAAGTGAGGATATTTTTTCAAAAAAGTGAGGATTTTTTCAAAATATTTTTCAAAATTGAGATATTTTTTCAAAAGTGAGGATATTTTTCAAAAGTGAGGATATTTTTTCAAAAGTGAGGATATTTTTCAAAAGTGAGGATATTTTTTCAAAAGTGAGGATATTTTTCAAAAGTGAGGATATTTTTCAAAAGTGAGATATTTTTTTAAAAGTGAGGATATTTTTCAAAAGTGAGGATATTTTTCAAAAGTGAGGATATTTTTCAAAAGTGAGGATATTTTTTTTTCAAAAGTGAGATATTTTTTCAAAAAGGAGGATATTTTTCAAAAGTGAGGATATTTTTTCAAAAGTGAGGATATTTTTTTCAAAAGTGTGAGGATATTTTTTTCAAAAAGTGAGGATATTTTTCAAAAAGTGAGGATATTTTTCAAAGTGAGGATATTTTTCAAAAAGTGAGGATATTTTTCAAAAGTGAGGATATTTTTTTAAAAGTGAGGATATTTTTCAAAAAGTGAGATATTTTTCAAAAGTGAGGATATTTTTCAAAAAGTGGATATTTTTTTCAAAAAGTGAGGATATTTTTCAAAAGTGAGGATATTTTTCAAAAGTGAGGATATTTTTCAAAAGTGAGGATATTTTTCAAAAAGAGGATATTTTTCAAAAGTGAGGATATTTTTTTCAAAAGTGAGGATATTTTTCAAAAGTGAGGATATTTTTCAAAAGTGAGGATATTTTTCAAAAGTGAGGATATTTTTTCAAAAGTGAGGATATTTTTCAAAAGTGAGGATATTTTTCAAAAGTGAGGATATTTTTCAAAAGTGAGGATATTTTTCAAAAGTGAGGATATTTTTTACAAAATTGACGATATTTTTCAAAAGTGAGATATTTTTCAAAAGTGAGGATATTTTTCAAAAAGTGAGGATATTTTTCAAAAGTGAGGATATTTTTCAAAAGTGAGGATATTTTTTTCAAAAGTGAGGATATTTTTCAAAAGTGAGGATATTTTTTTCAAAAGTGAGGATATTTTTTCAAAAAGTGAGGATATTTTTCAAAAGTATTTTTCAAAAGGATATTTTTCAAAAAGTGAGGATATTTTTCAAAAGTGAGGATATTTTTCAAAAGTGAGGATATTTTTCAAAAGTGAGGATATTTTTTCAAAAAGTGAGGATATTTTTCAAAAGTGAGGATATTTTTCAAAAGTGAGGATATTTTTTACAAAATTGACGATATTTTTCAAAAAGTGAGGATATTTTTCAAAAGTGAGGATATTTTTCAAAAAGTGAGGATATTTTTCAAAAGTGAGGATATTTTTCAAAAGTGAGGATATTTTTTCAAAAGTGAGGATATTTTTCAAAAGTGAGGATATTTTTCAAAAGTGAGGATATTTTTCAAAAGTGAGGATATTTTTCAAAAGTGAGGATATTTTTCAAAAATATGAGGATATTTTTTCAAAAGTGAGGATATTTTTCAAAAGTGAGGATATTTTTTCAAAATTGAGATATTTTTCAAAAGTGAGATATTTTTCAAAAGTGAGGATATTTTTTCAAAAGTGAGGATATTTTTCAAAAGTGAGGATATTTTTCAAAAGTGAGGATATTTTTCAAAAAAGTGAGGATATTTTTCAAAAGTGAGATATTTTTTTAAAAGTGAGGATATTTTTCAAAAGTGAGATATTTTATTTTCAAAAGTGTATATTTTTAAAAGTGAGGATATTTTTCAAAATATTTTTCAAAAAGTGATATTTTTCAAAAGTGAGATATTTTTCAAAATGAGGATATTTTAAAAAAGAGATATTTTTCAAAAGTGAGGATATTTTTCAAAAGTGAGGATAGCCGTTCTCAGCAGATGTCTGTGCTAAAGGTGAGATGACAATTCCACCTTTGTTTGGTGTAAAACATCAAAAACCAGCTGGGTCGGTAAACATGCTTTATGCTGGTAATCCATTAAAGTCTGAGCATTGGTGTCATTACATTTGAAACAGTTCCCTGTTGCGTCCGACTGGTTCCACCATTCTGAGAAACAGCACTATGGCATGTTCACAGCAACATTTTGAAACAGCAAAATCAATTCATTTAATGAAGTCATTGTGAATATTTTGTGTTATAACTTTGGTGAACTTTCACACCTAAATGTGTGCTGGTGACCAATAACAAACAGAACAGTGTTGACCTTTGAGACAACGAGAACCAGAGAGCTCCAAATGGAGGAAGCTATTGTTCTAGCTGTGTTTCACCATGAAGTTATATTTAACTTATTGCAGTATAATGTGTTCCACTAAAAAGGCATGGATTGTTAACAGTTATGTCTTTTCAACTCTGTAAACAATTGTTTTCTAGCCTCAAAAATTATCCGAAGTGTTTTAATGATTAAATAAAATTGTGAAAATTACAAAATATAACATTTTTCGACCTGGGTAACCCTTGAATGATAGGAAAAGAAATAGTGAGCTGTCATGAGTTGCTCTCCTTCCAGACCTGTCTAGTTTTTAGCGCTGGTTAGCATCATGGCTAGGCTAACGTTGCCTGGAATGCCTGGAAGGAACGAGCCAATCAGAGGCAGAGTAGAGGCGGATCTTCCCGTAAGGTTTACAGCAAGATTGGAAAGCTTTTTCTGCTTCTTAAATAGCATTCCCATTGTATACTTCTGCAAACCATGAATACCTTAAATGTTGATGGTTTTTTTCTGGTCAGAAGAAGAGACGCAGAGCAAGTGATGAAGTATATCGAGCATGATTCTTGGACTTTATGTAAAAATGAGTAAAACAAGCGTGATAGTCCACTAAGGGCGGGTGGGTCAGACCAAAGACTGAATATAAGAAGTGGACATAGTCATCGTTACGTCTCACATTGGTTTGTTGACTGCTGTTTTGAAGCCTTGAATTGGGCGTCGCCATCTTGGTTTTTGCAACCAGTGAACCATATTTGGACTGAGGAGGAGTGACGTAGAGATGCCATATGTTTACAATGTTTACTGAGATAATAAATGAAGTGAGAAGTAGGGTCACTTTCTCATAGACTTCCATAGAGTCGCCCCCTGCTGGTCAGTAGAGAGAATGCAAGTGTAAGACAATTCCACATTGAGTTCACTCGTCAGGTTCACTTGGCAACGGTTGCCACCTGGGTCAAACACAGGACCATCACCCAGGACACCACTGTTTGTGAAACATATTTCCGATTCAAAAAAAGTTTATATGTCCTGACTGTATCATTTGCTGTGGATTTTAATCAAAAATGAAAGGAAAACCAATTCTAATTGGAGACCTGAGAGACAATTAAGCAACCTGTTGTTTTCTGTATGGTGGATATCTCATCTTGGAATGAAACTCCACATTAGGTATACTTTTACATCTCATAATTAAGACCACATTTCATGATGAACAACCTTGTTGCTTTACCAAGGTGACATCATGCACCACAGTAAGCCTTTACTCATCACTCAGGCTCCTCAGTAATGCAGTAAAACACATAATGAGGAGGGCAACATAGTGAAACACCAAGAACATTGCCTCAACATGTTCTTCCCTGATACTTATCACCTTTACTTGTGAGGCTCACACCCTCACCAGAGGGACGACTAATGTGTTGACGGCTGCTTGAGTAATGCAAGACATTTCTTTCCCATCACCAAATGTCTGGAAGCTCCTGTTTATCTGTTCTCCTGCTGGTTTACAGTCATTGTTTTCAATTTCATGGCTTTGCCCACTGACATTTAAAATGGATCCTCCACCAAAAAATACTGTTTATCAAAGATGGAAGAACAACATTATCATCTTCTCAACTTTGCATCTGAATTTTCAAGATGTCCTATTTTTATTGTGCTCTTGAGGCTCATAATGGACCGCCATCTTCCTCCAACAATTCGTTCATATAATTGGTCATCCATTAACGGATACAGAACATCCTGATTGCATAAGTTGAAACCTAATTGGTCAAGACTGCCACACCTCAAAGTCATGGTACATGCTGTCCACATTCCACCACACCTAACTCTGACTCTGGGTGTAACTAGAACAGATTGAAAGTCATTGCTCTATTCATCTTCTAAACATGTACCTTAGTTAGTAACTACTTTGCAGATTAAGATTTACATATAACTGTATTTATACTCAGACAGTCTGCCATTTATTGTGTGTTTTTTCCAATATGTATGCAGTGACAATTGATCAATCCATAATGTCATGAAAGATCATAAAAAATAGGCGTAGAATTGATAATATAACATCTGTCAAAATTCAAGAAATATGAACGTCAAAAGCACAATGAATATATTGAAATATTGAGAATTTGATACCTAAAATGCATCTATAAAATCATAACACACTTATCAAAATGTGTCCTTAAAGGTCCTTTGTACTGTCTTATCATAAAGAAGGTGTTCACGTAAAGAGATAAGGTTTATTTGCTTGTACTACAGTCAGAGTGAGTTGGCTTGCTTCCTTATATAGAAGTTCCGGGAATTCAAACTGCCATCGTCAGCCTTTTTTGTGATAATACATTTTTGAGGAAATGCTCAGCATGTCTTTGTAGATTAGTTAGTAAAGATGTCTAACCTATCGGGCAAGGCGTGTAATAAAGAGAGCTAAGGCAAACAGTCCAAAGAGCGAAGGATTTGAGAACAGCGATCAACTCCACCTTTAGCAACTACAATATTTAAATGGTGGTTACATGTTCGATAACTTCTCGTAATCCATCAGCATCAAAATGCCAATGATGTAACAATCTCAAAAGGTTCATTTTGCATAATGAGAACTTTAATTTGCAGATTTGACCTCAGTGTAAAGTTGCATGCAGGACTTTTACTTGACCCTTTTGTTTAGTCCCGCCCCTTAAACGCAGACCGGCCAATCACAGCTTTGCATCAGCCAGCTCCGACCATGGTCCGACAACTATAAAGCTCTGCTCCGCCGACTGTCATGCAATCGTTTCAGATTTTATTACTTTTCAAGCTGGATTCGTGGATTTGTTGTAGCTAGTTATGTTTAAACGTTGTGTCATAGAGATACTCGTTAACCGGAGATATGTACATTTCTAAAACCTTTCTATATGAAAACTAGTGGAGCTAACATTAGCAGGGTATGTTAGCACAACAGTAACTAGCATTATTTACCTACTGAATGTATTTTAATGATGGTAACAGTGAATAATGACCCACCTGTTTAACAGGAACAGTGTTGTTCCTTAATTTCATGGAAGACCAAACACGGTGATGTGGTTTCAAAAAACATGATCTGTAGCTTCTATGTTTATCTTTTTAACTTGCAAACACATATTGTAGAACCTTCTGTCTGCTTATCTCTGAAAAAGCCTTTTCACAAAATATGATAATAATTATTCAGGGGGTGCAGTTAGTGACAGTGTGGGCTCTGACATTTAGACAGAATAGCAGTGGGGGGCGGGGCTTAGCGAAGGGCCATTGAGCACTTTTTTACGTCGTGGTTTTGCTACTTTTACTTAAACCTTTATAAGTACATTTGTTGCGACCACTTGGGGAGTACTTCATGCTGTAAACATAAAGTGAAAATGGTGAACATGTTGGCAAACAGTGGCTTAATTACACAACCAAAAGACAACAGTGCAACGCTAGCATTCATCTGTAGTCATGTCCGTGTCCTCGTGATGAATGTAAGACCAATATTGACATTTTTCTCTGTTCACGTTTCATTGATTTTGTGAACACAAGAGGTCATTTGTGGCATCAACTTAAAAATATTGTCAACATGAAGTGCACCTGCTTCAAGTACCATGAAGTTGTCCAGGGCCTTCCAATTGACTATATTTTGTATTCGAGAGCATAATCCAAAACCTCTAAATATCCTCGGGTTAGGATTTCCTTTCCACTAACTCCAAAGGTAAATACCTAGCTCTTTAGCTGCTAGCTGCTCCACTATGTTTACTAGCTAATTGCTAGCTTTGGTGCCTTTAGAGCTTTTTCCCATAAAACACTGTTTCAGACCGTGAAACTGACCTTTTTTGAAACCGATGAACATAAAGTTACCTTATTTTGAATTCTGAGGAGTGATGTCGTGATGGCGAATACAGCTCTGGTTGCGACTGCGACCTGTCAATCAAAGTAAGCCCCGCCCTAAAGCATTCCCTGCTTTATGGTCTGTTTGACTCTAAATGGAGCATCATTTACTAAATGAACATCATGCTGTATTGAAGAAGACTTGAAACTAGAGATTGAGACCATAAACTCATGTTTACAATGTTTACTGAGGGAATAAATCAAGAGAGAAGTAGAGTCATTTTCTCATAGACTTCTATACAACCAGAGGAGTCGCCCCCTGATGGACAGTAGAGAGAATGCAGGGTTCTGCATCGGCCTCACTCTGCAAAAAAGGACACACAACAACGAGCTAAAAGATGCTAAAAAGCTTTGTGGAGCTGAGCGATAATCCTCATTATTAGCCAACTTCTTTCACATTACACATAATTATTTTAGCTAATATTACCTTTTGTTTTATTACAGTATAGCAACTTTAAGTAAAAGGCCCTCTTCTATCACTATAACTTAAATTCAGGACTTTCAGGTACGTTTTGTATTTGCCCTTTACCTCATCATGCACTAACCCATGCTGCAATCAAGTTTAACTTTGCGGAATTTGACCATCTAATTGCTTATAACCTGATATGCAAAACAAGTGGACTAAACAACAGCGCCACTCCTCTCTGTACAAAAATGATATTAAATCACCATTTAATTGTGGTATAAGCACAACACTTCCTCAACAACACGAGTATGAATAATTACTTTTAAGTTTGTGTTCGTTGGCGCACAGGCCGAGGGCCAACACCTTGTGAGACTGAACCACAGAGCATACACTGCTCTGTGAGACGGGTTCGGGCCGGATTTGTGGTTGAATTTGTCTTTGCACAGTCCAACACAGTGGAATGTTCCTCATGTGGTTTGTGTTTGGTATTCACTCAGTGTCTCGGTGCCATGAGGGATAAAAGGTTCCCAACTGGGAACATCGTAAACACAGAGTGAAGTCAGCAAAGGAGAGCTCTGTGTTTGCTGTCAACATGGCTTAAAGTAGTCCTGCTGTGATCATGTAGCACACGTAGCACACACACACACACACACACACACACACACACACACACACACACACACACACACACACACACACACACACACACACACACACACACACACACACACACACAAAGGAGAAGCAGGAGAACGGTCTGCATTCTCTCTGAGACAAAGACCTTTTGTCTGCTGGTTTTGGAAATGTCACTGGAGGAAAAACTGCCTCATTTGCCCCCTCTAGGGGCCCCCTCAACGACGACTTTTACAGGAATTCCATCTATGTATTTCCTCTTTTCTGTGAATGAGGAAGCAGGTAGTCTGAAGGTGTCTGTGAGGGGAAACATGCGGATGTGTGAGAGAGGAGCCGAAGGAGGGAATTGTGATAATTTATCAGACAAAAAGACTCCTTGTTGTTGCTTTGGATTTTTTGTCCCCAGAGGTTTCTTTCGTGTTTGAATATGAGGGGTGAACCCCGAAGACTTCCTGTTGAAGCGGTGGAACCCCGCCTCATTAGTCACATTCAAATTAGCTTTATTTTCATGAGCAGAAAACACAGTTATAGTATGACTTGCTTTTGTCTTTTATTGTGACTGTATCTATATTTCATTTTCATGTTTTTTGTGTTTTTGTGTTAATGTATATACTTCTGCATTTTTATTTACATGTTGTACATAATAGTTAAATGTCTACCATTTGTTCCTCTTGGATCTCCTTGTATTTTTTGGTTTTTATTTGTCTGTTTCTTTGTATTAGTGGGCGTAAGAAACCAGAGTCAAATTCCTTGTATTCATACGCATACATGGCCAATAAAGCTGATTCTGACTCTGATTCTGATTCTGAAGCATTTTGTGACCTCAACTCTAAAAAGGTGCTACATAAAGTAAATAAAGTCACTTTTAGTTTACAAAGAGTGGTTTTCACACTATACTCTTTATACAATACATACACAATACAATACAACAACACCATGCATAAAAATCATACAGAATAAATATATAAATAAAAGAATAAATATGATCAGATCAGATAAAGTTTGAACCATTGTATTGCTGTTTCCCCCCTTTGTCTTTGTGCTAAGCTAAGCTAACAGATGCTTGTATTTACTGTGCAGATTAAGTAGTATCTTCCCATCTAACTCTTGGCAAAAAAAATAGCGTATAACATTATATTTAAATATTGAACTGTCCCTTTAACAACTGAACGTAATGGTGACAAACTGAGTCTGTTTTGTAATGCTCTTATTGCAGAGTTGTTTCTTCCCTTCAGGCTGTGACTTGCTCTGACATATTTTCTTCTCAAGTAAATATTGAATGTCGTTTTGCTCTGAGAGTCTGCCAATCTCCTGCTGTTTGAGTTGTCATTTTGGAAAAGAAAAACTGGGTCAAGGTATCTTTTCTATAAGCTGCTGGCATGGGCACAGACATGCTGAAGGCCTCACCACCTGGAACAAGACACACAGACTCATAGTTGTGTTCTTTGTCATTTGTTTGACCTTTTTGTAGTTGTTATGAGTCTCTGTGATTCTTTGCAGTTAATTTGGTCTTGTTGTGGTGATTGAGTGTCTCTTTGTGGTTGTTTTGATCCCTCTCATATAGTCTTTGCAAAAATCCCTCTGTGTGTCTTTGCAGCTGTTATGTAGTCATTATGAGTCTCTTAGCATTAATTCTATGTTTGTTTTGTAGTCATTATGAGTCTCTTTGTAGTTGATTTGTATCTCTATCTTCATCATTTTATTTTGTCTATTTTCATTGTCTTTGTCAGTCTATCTGTCTCTTTGTAGTTGTTTTGGTCTTTTGTAGTCTTTTTGTGTGTTATTGTAGCGGCTGTGGCGTAGTGGAGAGCAAGGTAGTTCTCCATTCAGAGGATCGGTGGTTCGATACCCGGCTTCGGCAGTCGATGTGTCCTTGGGCAAGACACTTAACCCCAAGTTGCTCCTGAAGGCTTGCCATCGGTGTGGACTGGATGATGAATGTTAGTTAGAGTCTGATGGTGGCACCTTGATGGTAGCCTGTCATCAGTGTGTGAATGGGTGAATGATATGTAATATACTACTGACTGTAAGTCGCTTTGGATAAAAGCGTCTGCTAAATGACTGTAATGTAATGTAGCATCTCTGTTGTCATTTTGAGTCTCCTCTTGGTTGGTATGTCTCCCTTTGAGTGACATTTTGAGTGACATTCCTGCTGCACTGCAGGGGCCCCTGACACTTTGGGCCCCTGCAGTGCAGCAGGAAGTGTGTCTCTGTCTCAGCAGAACTGACACAGCCTGTTTTTTTTTAACATTTGTCTGTGTTGACCAGTCATAACTTCCAGATGTTTGCTGATTATGCAGAGTGTTTTCATTTAATGTGGTTTTTCAGTTTCTGTTTGATCAGATCATCAGTTTTGTCTATGTGTCAAAGAGCTTTGAAGTTCCCTTTCAGTCTTTCTAGTTGGTGCCCGATGGTTTCTTTTTTACTAATCTGGATCGTCTAGTTGAAGGGCTGTCCTGACCTTATGTTTGTATGTTTGTTCCTCTGTCTCTCTCTCTCGGTCTCGGTCTTTTTCTCGCTCTCTCGATCTTACTCACTTGTTCTGTCTCACATATCAATTTAGTGGCTCACACTTCCCCCTCCCAACTGGTGACTGAGTCATTTAACTGGAAACACCTACGCACAACACACACAACACACACACACACACACGCACACACACACACACACACACACACAATCTCAAAAAACGGACTTATCTGACTAATTATGAACCAGTGAACAAACATGAAACTCTGGATCTGTCAGATTTTGAGTCAAACTCAAAGTGAGAGTAGGAGGAATCTGACTTGAGGGGAAATAACATATTTCATAACAATATCACTCCAATAACATCCCTATTAGACAATGTTTTATTGACTTCATTGGTGTGTAAACACTTCAGGGTTGATTGTCGATCTCACTAAATATTTGGAAACGATTTAACTCCCTCGCCTCAGAGAATATGGTTTTGTTCGTCTTTGCATACCATGCATTGTTTTAAACTTATGCTTTGTTTTGAAATGTAGCCAAGGTTCCAAAGAAAATGCAGCAGCTTAGGTTTGCAAAACTCTAGAGCTAAAAATGTCAGCACACAAACAGTATTTTTCTTTAACAGAAATGCAGAGTCTATATTTTAGTTCCAAAATATTCCCTCGCAAACTTCTGCCTTCGAACCAACACATCTGACCTGAACAGAAGTTAATTTGTGGTGCCGAAAGCTTGGAAAATTACAAAATCTAACATTTTTGTGTCTGTGGAAAAATCCCAACACATCACTGTTTACAGTTTTTCTAAAGGACTATTTATATATATATAAATGCCCAGACTGAGGTTTTTGGGTTATCCAGAATAACCCAGGACAATTATTTTAGAAAGAAACTTTACTTATGATAATTTCGCAATATTCAAAGCTCATATTTCATCACGATTGCACTGGTTCAGAGGCAAAAGTCTCAGAGATACATATATCAAAGCCTTAGCGGGTATAACTGAAACTATCCATGGGATAAGTGCGAATATATACCGTAGCATACGATCCACTTTATTTTTTTTGACCTTTGTGTCTTGGAAGCATCTTGCGTTTGTTTTTCCATGTCATGCTTTTCCTCAACTTGCAAAATGGGTGAACCAACCCTTTAAGAAAATCAGTTATATGCAAAGGCCGCAGGTGCAATAGATCACATCAGGGCGTGCAGAGGAATGTGCAGACTTGCAAGAACAGAAACACTGAACACATGAAGAAAGTGCTTAAATGACAGAATAGAAAAGTACAAACGGTGTGAGAACCCAGGTGCTTTTTTATTCACACTCGTATCGGATTATGCGGACACTGCTGGGAAAATGAAAAACGAATGAATGCTGAAGGCACTCTGTTTGTTGTTGGCTTCTCTATGGTGAGGGTTATAATGGGAACAGAATGCAGCCAGGTGGCATACACACTCAGGTGTGCAGTATGTGAAACATCTGTCAGGGATCAAAGAGATGAATGGCTTTTTTTGTGTTAAGGCTTCAGTTGCGAAATCATCTTGAATAGACATCTTTCAGTATTATATAAATAGCACATTGAAATGATTCTGTTGAGTAGAATCAAAAGAAGGTTTCCCAGTATCGCTTTCGGAATGAACCACACGATAATGTTTTTCTTTTTTCCTAACAAAATGATACATTTATCCCCTCAATAATGAGCTCACTATTGCTCGTTGCAAGTCTTGTTTTTCTCATGCAGCCCTTCGGCTCGTTTATAGCCAGAGTGCCAAACACTGGAGGGCTTTGTACAGTCATAAACACAGGGTTGCCTGTTTGATGGCAATGATTTCATAAGAACATCAGAGCTGCAGTGTTAGTGGTTAGTGTCTGTCTGCTGCCATCTAGAGGCGTGTAGATGTGTGCAGTCTGGTTCTAAAAGCGTGTAGAAAGTGCAGGAAAATGATTTAATTTAAGATCATGGTTCCTGGAAATTTAAGTTGAGGTAAGGGAAAAAAGATCCTCTCTTAGTGCAGTAATCAAACGGGTTGTTCAGGGAAAACAGGTGAATTACAGAGGAAGTTTGCTGAGGTAAGCTAGTCATTCATTTTCCCTCTGGAGGGGAATTCCTTACCTGCTATTTCTTAAATGACAAACAAGGGAATGACTTTAAATAATGGTGTTACTATTATATGATAAAGGTTTACTACTTAGCTACACACTGCCTAATAATCAGAAAATAAGTGAGGGATAAAAGAGATGAGAAATGAAAGAGAAAAAAATAATAAAATACCTGCCACACAATCATTTAGAAATAAATATAAATGTGGATTAATTAAAAAATATGCTACAAGTATAGGTCATAGGCTGAATACAATAGTGCTTTATTTAAATTGTGTATAAATTGATTTGGGTTGTCACTTTGTTGGGATAGCTCCATGGTAACAATGTCAAGTGCTGCCAGTGTGGGAAAATAATAATGAGCATGCACACAGCTGATTGGCTGTTTCCTCTGCTTTAATTTGATTGGCTATTTAACTTATGTCGTCATTTGCTCCTAGCTAAGAAAGTTTGTTAGAAAGATTAAACACATCAGTACTCACCAATCGTGGCATATTGTTATGAACCAAACCTCTGTTGAGAATTATCAGATTTAACGTGCGAGGTTCTTGAGACAGAAATGGCTAAAGCTAACTGCCAGCTTGTCAGTGAAGACACTTTTATTCCCCTGCATCATTCAGAGGAGAATGAGGAACATTTGGGCAAACATGGCTACCCAAACGTAATGTTTAGTGACTTTGGTAAAGTGGCTTGTGGAAAAACGCTGCTTTCTCACACTGAGAATGAACCACACTGTGAAATGGGCGGTATGAACATACATATAGGTTAATGCTAAAGGGCGAAACAGTTGCTAGTTAATTCCTGCTAATACAGGACATGACTTGTTTAAAATATCAAGTTAAGATACAAGTTCAATACTTTTGCCTGTAAGATTTCATGGATGTACAGAGTGACATTGTTTTGTCCATAAGTTGAGGAAAATAAGCAGGCCTCTGTTGGCATTACATACGAGTATCAGAAGCAGAAATAGTAGTAAACGTGGTTTCTATCGCACAATCCATGCAGAAAAATGCACGTTTTCATCATAAGATTATACAATAAAACAGTAACGAAGTATGATGTATGAAAATACATAGTGTAAAATATCTACAGATAGAAAGAAACGGAGGTCCAAAGTACAACTCGACTCAAACCACTAGATGTCAGCCCTTCTCTTTCTGTCTGACTGCACTCAGTTTTAATTGGATGACTGATGAACATGAGTTCATGCCCCACTTCTCTCCCCCTCTCTCTTTCTCAAAATGACCCCCCCTTCTCTCTTTCTAGCAACCAAAATAACAAAATGCTGACTTCTCAAAGTGCTGTCCGTCAGCATGCCTGTTTCAGCATAGCAGCCACTCAAGAGAGAGGGGGAGTAGAGAGAGAGAGAGAGAGAGAGAGGGAGAGAGGGAGAGAGGGAGGAGGGGGGAGAAGAAGAAAAAAAAGAAGCAACTTTCTCTGGTTTCTAACTGCAGGCTCTGCCTTGCCGAGGGGCTTCATCACTGCGCTTCTGTGAAGGTAGGTGTGAGGCTGCTTCCTTCTGTTGCTCTGTGTATTTTTTTAAAGAGGGGAGGGGGGTCCCCACTTTAATCTTCCCCTCCGGGTTGCCTGTTTGGGGGCAGAGTGGGGGGTTCACCCTCTCATGTGTGAGACTGTGGATTATTGTGTCCAAAGTGGGACAAAGCTAGAGAATGAATGGTGGACATGGGTGAATTGTTCCATAATCAAATGTTGCTGTGCTCCAATATATATATATATATATATATATATATTTTATTAAACTGGATTTATATTTATGTTGATGTTTCCAGGCTGAAACTCTCCACTTGTGTCACTCTATGGGTGGCTTCTGCAGAGGGTCAGCTGAAAACTGAAACAGTGTCGCTCTAATGAAGCTATCGGTGTGGCATGTGGCCGGGTTGAGCCGCTCTGCTCATCGCTGTGCCGTTAACTCGTCAGAGGGGATTTGGAGATGTTGCCTCAGTGGGTCGCAGAGTTTGGAGACCGGGAAAGGAGGGTTACGTTTGCCCTCCGCCTGCACAACCCGTCCAGTTAAGGTCCATTAGGGTTGGACATTTGATTATCTGTCACTGGATTAGATTGTCTTTTGGGGGACTGATGTCTTCATTGTGGTGGACGATGAAGTTGTAAAGGTGCGACCTTTTCTGCAGAGTCAACTGAGTTACAGTGGGTTTTTTTAATGACATACGCCACCAAACAGCTTGTGAAACAGCTCCAATTTATTCAATTATTTTCAATATCTGAGTCAGTTTTCTGCATCAGTTCCAAATTGGCTGACCTTGTTCCAAAAAATACTGAACGACACTTTTCAGACTTCCCTTTTGGAGCAAAACCTATGCATCCGAGATGTTCTCTGGGCCTAAAAATGGTGCTTCGATATACAGTCTCAAGGAGCAACCCAAGCCGGGGAGGATTCACACGGCTGGAAGTAGCTGACTTGTGAAGCTAAAATTAAGCTGAGGGCAGATTTGGAATGTTACACTTGGGCGGTAAGACGTGGAGAAGACGACCCGCGGATGGTGACAAATCTCCTGAGTGGTCGGTGGCAGAAGGGCAACTTGCATCATTTAATGAATAATAAAATAAATAAATAAAACTTTTGATACAATTACACAAAAAGTAGTCCTCTACCTAACAAAGATCAGGGAAACTGAGAGAGATGACCTCAAAGTTTATATTCTGCTCCAGTAAAAACAAACGCCCTGGCACAGAAGCCGAGTGTAAATCATTCTGGAGCATTTATGAGTGTACAACCTTTGTCACTGTGAAATCCAAACCCTTGTAATGGTCTTTGACTTATAAAACACATAGTAACTCACTGCTGCCTTTGAGTTACTGGGGCCCCTTAATGCAAGAGGACAATAAGAAAGGAAACAAGCTCACATGCAGTGAATCAGGGTTTTTACTGCACGTATCACCTAAATAAGTGCCTTTTTTCCCACAGACAGTGTGCTCTTCAAATGACTCCATGAACATGTACAGATTCAGACAGAAGCACCAGCCGTGAAATCTCTGGATACTTTAACTGCCGTGCCCAAAGTGCCCATGCGCAAAGCTCAACAGATGGTTGGAGTTGGAAGGACAGAATTGGTTGCAATGATCGGGGCAGTCGGAGCAGCTGCTTTAGCTCCTGTTGGAGGAAACATGTTAGCTGTGATTTAGAATGGTGGAGCCCAGTTTCACCTCGTACACTGTTGAGGTACAGTCGCATTACAATTATAAACATATCCTCCACCTCTCGTTCACTACTATCAGAACCTTTGGGACAAAACATTCAAGCTGCTAGAGTTTAATTTGAGTTCAGCTGTTTTCGAGCTGTCAGTCTGAGGAAGGCCCAACTCCTTTGATCGCCCTGCAAACCAAGTCTGCCCAGGTGTGTTCTGTTATTCTGGTTAATTAAACTCTATTCTGTAGTTCACTCATTCAACACTGGATTTACTATATAATCAGTAGTTTACTCTATTGTGAGCAGCAAATTGATATTCATTTTGTGTGTCTGTGTCGCACAACAGGGAATTTTGCATCTATAATATTCAACACACTGTTGGATTGTTAGCAGAAAGTAGTGTACAGGCCACACTACCATCTTTGTTCCATTGTTGGATGTTTTTAAAGGCACTACTGTGCATAAAGTGCATCAATTTTACTTTTAGAATTCAGGCACTTAACTCACAGTTGAGCTTTGATTATAATCAGTTTTTGATCCAGTTCCAAGTTGGTGAAATTAATGAATGAGGTGAAGCTCAGACTCTTGAATCTTTTATTTCCTCTTCTGTTATAAGTGAGGATTCCCTCGTTATTTCCCTGAATACTCAATAGAACATTAATACTTGAGTTTAAGTTCTAGCATTGTTTTTGGTTTGCCAGACAAAATCAGATACTGGATGATGAGTTACACATTTAATAGGATTCAGGCTCAATTGGTCTAGTATTAGGATGATTTTTTCCATTCTGCTGCAATGCTAAAGCCCAACTTTGTTTTAAACACACACTGAAATAAGCTTTTTGAATTTTCTCTGATTTAAGGCTTCTCATTAAATTGAGTTGCCTGTTTAATGTTCCGTTCCCTCGTTGTGCCACATAACCGTAATTATGACATTTATCTCAGGAGGAAGCTAAAATGATTTTACTGTTGAGCTAACGATGACAAATTCTGCTCTGACTTGCTAAAAAGAGTCACATGTCAGGGTAAACAGTGACTCTGTGAGCTTTTTCTGGAGTTCACAGACCAGAGAAACATCTCCGTGTGTGCAGCAGAAATTACTGGGTGTTGAGGGGCTGTCATGGTTGACACTTCAACAGTTGCCAAAGGAGTGGCAAACCGGGGTGGTGGTTCCCCTGTTCAAAAAGGGGGACCAGAGTGTGTGCCAATTACCAGGTGCTTCTCAGCCTCCTGGTAAAGTCTACTCCAAGGTGCTGGAAAGGAGGTAGGGAACATTAAACCTCTGTCACACAAAATCTGACCTGGCTCTCTTTCACATGCGGTTTAAATATTGAGCAGCTGTCATTAACCAGCCCCAATAAAATGTAGATAAACATTTAGAACAGCTAAAGTCAGGGCTCTCATAAAGACGGCATCTGCAGGTGCAGGAGATGGTTGAGATTTAAATCCTGGAAAAAGAAACGTCCGGAGCCAGCTGGCAGCGGCAGGTGACGGCCACTGCTCCCAGTTTGTTGTGGTTCATATAGAAATCCTGCTGGGACTGCTGGTGACAGATGCACATTCAAAGTCCAGCCTGTTTCCAGTGCGGTCGGAGACCTCCTGGCATGTGGAACGTGCCAAATTAAATGTCAAAACAAATGAAAACACAATGGTGGGCCTGGCTGTTTGTCCGCGCACCACAGGGGTATTGTCTATTATCTGCCAAAGTCCGTGCAGTTTTTTTGATATCTTAACTATTTTATGATAATTAACTAATACATTCAGTGATACTATGTAATCTGGATTTGTAGTTCCCTATACCATGCGAGAAGAGGAAATGTACCGTTATAAGACCTCCCCCCCAAACCAATGATCTCTTTCTAAAACTGTAAATGTCAAAGTATTTAGATCTTCGGTTCCTTGACTGGCAGGCTGCTGGCACGCAGTGGTCTGAGCCCTCACACTTAGCTCAAGTGTCAGAAAAACAGCCATGCATTTAACTCAACAATAAGCACGGCTCAAAGGCTTGACTGCCGGCAAATCACATGAGCCTCGTTTGGATGGCACTGGGTCATATTCACTTCTTAAGTCACAGACGGCTCTCTACGTCAAATACAGCAATAAAGCCAATAAGTGACTGTAACAACAAGGATTGGGAAAAGTTAATGGATGAATTACAAATTTGCAATGTTTTCATGTCAAAGTGTCTTAGATGTTAGATACGAGCTGAAAATGGATTTACATAAAGCTGAATAGACCAATTAAAACAAAAGTTGCGTAAATTAATCAAATAGGGACAACTTGGAAATTGTAGCATGTTAAACAACCACACAGAGTTTTAATTTAACTTGCATCATTTGATGCTTTACTGCAATATACAACATACTATTAATATCTGACTGATGTATTTAATGCATTGAGAAAGAGTGATGTCTTTAATGACAATTTCCCCAAGTGAAGATACTTAAAGTTTCAAAACTGAAACTTTTGGCTATACATCACCTCACTACTTGCTACAAAGATCATACTAGTGGGGCCCAAACATAGGTTGTATATAAGAAGTGGACGTAGTCATCATGACGTCACCCGTTGATTTGTGGTCTGCCGTTGTGAAGCCTCAAGTTCGGCGATTTCGCTGTCGCCATCTTGGAATACGGCCATTGCCATGTACATTTTTAAAACAGAAGTGACCATATTTGGAAAGATGAGGAATAATGCAGAGACGCCGTATCTGGTTCTGGTCCGCCCTAAAGCATCCCCTGCTTTATGGTCTGTTTGACTCTAAATGGAGCATCATTTACTAAATGAACATCATGCTGTATTGAAGAAGACTTGAAACTAGAGATTGAGACCATAAACTCATGTTTACAATGTTTACTGAGGGAATAAATCAAGAGAGAAGTAGAGTCATTTTCTCATAGACTTCTATACAACCAGAGGAGTCGCCCCCTGATGGACAGTAGAGAGAATGCAAGTTGAAGTCATGTCCGCATTGGCTTCACTCGGCAGAACTGTAGGTTGCCGCCTGGGCCCGACAGTGAGGGTTGCCCAATGTTATGGCCTTTTGGTTGTCATCAGTTGAAACAATTTTTTAATGTATAAAAAAATAGAGACAGCAAATAGCAAAACGTGCATCCCATAATCAATACATTTTACATTTTTGTCACATTTGTGATATTTAAATATTGCTGTTACAGGTGTGTTTAGACTTGGAGGCTTATAAAACGTTTAATCCCAGACCAGGTAGAGTTATCCTCCACCTGGTCCTTAGAGCTGCAGCCTCCTTCCCCTCATCCTTTTTAAATCTCCTCCATCTTCCTCTACAATCCGGTGTTTGTGTCGTTGGCTTTACGCATTAGAGCCACACAGCCTCGGCGAGGAAAAAGAGAGATAGAATTTCAGAGGTCTTGTCCAAGGAGAAGATCTGAAACATTCGCTAACACACATACCAAGTTATCATTCTTTGATTCTGTAGCAGGTATTGTTTCATCAGC
This sequence comes from Anoplopoma fimbria, assembly GCF_027596085.1. Classification (NCBI taxonomy): domain Eukaryota; kingdom Metazoa; phylum Chordata; class Actinopteri; order Perciformes; family Anoplopomatidae; genus Anoplopoma; species Anoplopoma fimbria. The sequence goes on along the minus strand of NC_072468.1, from coordinate 25,491,116 downwards.
CATATGGTGTCCATCTCCAGTCACAAGAAGTGTGTATCCTATGTGAGTGTGTCTCCTCTCTAATGAAGTGTAATCTGATAACTGACTCCAAACAAACAGGCCTTACCTTGAGAAGAACAAGGTTATGGTCACATAGTTTGTGTGCCATTGGAGCCAATAGTTCTATTCCCATGGCGACCGAGATTCTGTACTGTTGTCAAGGAAACCATGGATGGATAAAGAGAGCTGGATACAGGGTTGGAGCCTGCGAGTGCGATTTCTTTAACTCTGCCTTCGAGCTATATGATATTAACTGTGGATTTGGCAATTTTTTTGACAACTTAAAGGACCTATTGTCTTAATTAATGTCTATTCTAGCTTTACCTAAAAAGAAAATGATCCGCTGAGTAACAGACGTCTCGGGTGGCAACTTTGCTTACCAACACGTTGCATATTGACAAAAAAATATGATGACTAATTGTGAAATCAGTTTGACTTAAACATTACAGTATTTAGTAGCAGTTTATTACAATTTCTTGTCATTTTTGGCACATTTTGTTCTGTTTTGGAGGGTAAAAGACCTTTATGTAGCTGGAAAAAGTTGTATGGATATCATTTCTTCTAGTAAAAGTACAAGTTGATAATTGCCTATTTCACTAAATATCCCTTAAATGAATCCCTGAGCATAAATGTGACTGTTTACTTGCTGTAAAATACATGAACTCCCGTTGCCATCACAGACATGATTGGCCCCTGACATTATACAAGCGGGCTGGCTGAATCACACCACGTTCTGTGACCTGAGCTGCGATGGGTTTTCTTCTCTGGCCAAGTTTGGATGAAATTTGGAGCGAAAATGAAAACATTGGACCTCACAAACCTGATAGCTGCATTACTCATAATTTGACCTAGAGCCATTATTGAGGAATTGTATTCCCTAGTTTGAGGGCTCCTCTGTGTAGTTTGAATCTGCTGCTCTTTGCTTTATCAGACACCGTTTGTTGTTGGGTGTTTTTTTTCATCGCTGGGTGCTGATATGTTTCGGGTGTGTCCACTACTGTATGGGCGAGTGTCCGTCAATGATAAATAAGGGATTGCACTTTCCACCCTCTCCAATCTGCTATTCTTAGTCTCTGTGTGGTGAGCTAAGGGTTTAGAGTTACAAAGACTTTGCACTCTCTCTCTTTTTCACTTTCTTCCCTTCTCTGCCTCGCTCTACCTCTTCGTCTTTCAAACATCAGTGGGTGGTTGTTCACATCTCATGTGTTTTTTTTAAGGTGAGAATGAAGCTTATGTCGGCGTGTGTGCTGGGAGCCCGCTGCAGCATATTTATGCAGCCTCTGCCCTCCTGAGAACTGCAGATTTGTTATTGGAAATGCATCTATTATTATCATCACCACATTATTGAAGCTGTCTGAACAAGGCAGTTGATAAGCTCAATGGAGATCATGACACTGTTTGGCAAGGACGGTGGTACTTAAGGGGGGGGAGTCCCCAGGTGAAATAAGGACATAGGGATTTCTAATTTTGTCAAATAGTTTGAAAACCTAGGGGGCGCCCTGGTGTCCTAAGGGTCAAGGTGCCATCCATGAGCTGAAATGTCCTCGACTCACAACCATCCAGCAATAGATCGGATCCCTTTCCACCTGGACAAAGACCCACTAACATTGCAAACATCTGGCTTTGGTCTTCAGTTGGAAAGGTTACAACCAGCATTCATTCCCGGGTAGAATATTTCTGCAGTAATCACAGGTCCGGCTATGTGAGGCGAGGGCCGCTGTGAAGCTGACATGGGGTCGGTGCCGTGAACAGCTTGCACTTTCCGAACCGAACTAGATTCGCTGCTGGATGAAATGTGCAGGGAGAGAACCAGCCCACCGGCCGAGAAGTGTAAAAATATGTTCTGCTACACTGATGTGCTACCGTGTAACTTTATTTACACTAATTGTGTTGCTAAGGGCGTAAACTCCTAATGAGCAGAGGACACAAGACACCGAGAGAAAAACAAACTCTGATATCCCCCCCTCCTCTCTCTCTCTCTCTCTCTCTTCCCTTCTCTCACAGTGCCCTCTCGCCCAGGGGTGTGCAGCGGTGTGTATGAGAGAGTGTGTGTGTATGTGAGCCAGAACCCTAAGGAGCCATGTCGGACCCCCGGGACATCGACGAGGATGCCATCCTCAAGGGCCTCAGCGCCGCGGAGCTGGACCAGCTGGAGAATGAGCTGCAGGAGATGGACCCCGAGGTATGAGGGAGCGCTTGATAATTTGAAACCAGCCAGGTGTTTCGGCTGCTGGTCTCTAATCCGACAGGGATTTGTTTGTCAGATCTGGCTCCTGTGGTCCAGAAATCCTGCAGGTTTTTTGTTCCTGTATCTTCACGGTCAGCGAACCTAAAAACCTGCAGGATGAATGACATCAAAGATTGAGAGGTTTATCGCAGTAGGCCTCCCTTCAGTGAACCCACGCAGTGATTCAATTTGTTACAAGAAGTGAGCAGCAGGAGAACGAGGGCAAAAGATCAATTGAAGCGAAATCAAGCGTCAAACTCAACCAGTAAAAGTTACTGTTGCCATAACAAAGTTGTCCAAATTAATATGATAAAAAAAAGAAAATGATTTAGGCAGATGCAGCGACTGATTGGATTGAGCAACGCCCACATGTTCAGAATTGTGAGATACATGTTGTCAAAATAGGAAACTGTGAAAATGAACTGATCTAATTTGTATCGTCACTGCAGAACCATGTAAATGCACCTTTATATACAAACAGGTCTCACTGAATACTGAGAAAAAAGACATTTTAGACCAATGGGGACATCCAGCCATAATTTTTTGGTTGGGAACTGTAATATCCACATGTAATGTTCAGCCAATTAAAGTCCCAGTCAGTAATTAGAGATACCTGACTGCAGCAGATGTCTCCAACATGTTAAACCCACTACGCTGAGGTAACAACGAGTCTGTTCTCTCGTGTTCTCTCGTCTTAATGCCGCATAAACTTAACATTTGATCCTGTGTTCTCTTCCCAGAATGCCATGCTGCCTGCCGGCTACCGGCAGCGTGACCAGACGAAGAAGGGCCCAACGGGGGCGTTTGACCGCGACGCCCTGCAGCAGCACTTGGAGAAGGAAGCCCTGGAGCACGAGGACAGGGACGACCTGGTGCCCTTCACTCAGGAGAAGAAAGGTGTGGGGGGGACGACGACTTCGTTACACCAAGTCATCTCAATCTTATGTAACCACACAGACATGAAACTGTGTGGGCTCAGACCTGAATCTCCCTCCATAGACTTCTCTCAGACAGATGTACAGTATTGTACTCTGTGATGCTCCACTGCACAGCAGCTCAGGCTCTTAGTTTCAGGTCTGTGTGGGTTTTGTTGCAGCTCACTGAGTTTCGGGGTCATTTCCATCACAGTCCCACAGGCTGCCGTGTCCCATAACTACTACCAGGAAATAGTTTTACTTCGAATATTTGTTCTTGTGCAGCTCAGATTAAACTGAACCAATATCAGATATATTTTATGAGTTTTTGTTGGTATTCACAACAGAAATTGTGAAGATAAATGAGAAAAAGTCCAAAGAAAAAAATAAGAAAGCACAATCTAGGCTCCAGTGGAAAATGTGGAGTTTTTTTTAGAGCTGGTCCACAAATCCGTGATAAGCCCTGACTACTTGTAAAACATGAAGCTTTCACCAAAACAGAGACAAATGATCAGTTGTAACTAGTCAGATGGAAGAAACCCAATTAAAGGGTTTTAGAAAAAACAAAAAAAACATTGGGACACTTTGTTTGCTGACTGATGCTTGAATACACACAAACATCAGAAACTGCACAACACTGTGATCCTATCTGACTCTATCGATATCCTCATTTCTGATCCCCCCTCTGCCTTTTTCCTATTCTCTTGTTTTATTTCTAAACTCTTCAATTCTTTCTTTCTGCCTCCAGGAAAGACCTTCGTGCCAAAGAAACCAGCGGAGATCCCTGAACACGAGCAGGTGATGCTGGAGCCGGAGCTGGAGGAGGCTCTGAAAAATGCCAGTGACGCAGAGATGTGTGACATTGCGGGTAAGAAGAACATCATTATTATTACTACGATATATAGTAGTAGCATGGTCAAATCCTGGTTGACTCACTTAATGTTAATTAATTACACCTGTGCTTATCCTGCCGATGCTGACATGTCTCATGATGTCATCTTTTGGTCCTCATGCTCATTTTACCAGCAGCAGGTGCTGATTATACCTCAGTGTTTGGTCACAGTGGCTCTGACCATCATAGTTCTATAAAACAGAACCAGTTTTCTCTCTACTGTTGGCTTCGTGTTGTTTTTCATTTAGCAGACGCTTTTATCCAAAGCGACTTACAGGAAGTGTATTCAACATAGGTATTCAAGAGAACTACTAGTCACCAGAAGTCATAAGTGCATCTCCTTTCTTAAACAAGCATCTTAAAGCATAAACCAGAGCAAAAGTATAGTGCAGAGGCAAATTACTACGAGAACAATAATTGCAACAAACTAATATGAATATAATAATTGCAACAGACTAATACGAATACAACTCTGACACTCGGCTCAGTCGTCCCTGGTTTACAGACATGGGCAAAAATGCAACGAGATCCAATTCCCCACGCTCAGCAACACAAAAATAAATAAGCATGGCCCGCAGCCAGAGGGAAGGGTGGAGCTAACACTGGGGACGGTGGGGGGGGGGGGCAAAGATACTGTATCTGTTTGAAACAGACCACAGGGAAGCTACTGTGTTCACAGATAGACAAGCCACAGATCTCAGAATATGCTGTGTGATGGGTCAAGTATTATTGGAGTCTTTTAAAACATTTCTTTCTTTTTTTAAATATGATCTTATTTAAGATTTGTAGATTTGATGATTTAATAACGTACTGTAGATAGTCTTCTTAAAGTGGTATAAACTTTAGTAGTATTGTTCCACAATCGACATTCAAATATGGCATTTGGGTGAATCTGACACAATGACATCATGATTGAGTGTTCACTAAACCCCGTCTCCATTAGTTACTGTTGCCATGATGAACAAGCATTCCATTCTGGCAATGCAAACAATGGATCCTTGATTTCCATCAGTTGTAGATAGCCCGCTAAATCAGCTTTAACCAGCTCATCAAGCTGGCATTTACAACAATGAGAGCTGGTCTCTGGTTGACATTTCCATCTGGCTTGTTTTAGAATGAAAATATTGTAACATTGGTCTTGAATATGCACATGACAGCTACACACATAACATCAGTCAGCCTCCTCATCATCAGCTGATGATCCATGTAGAAGACGTATGAACTCAGCCTGTTAGTCTCTCACAACGTTCGCCTGTTCAGAACATTTAAATCTAATAGAGTGCAGGACAGAGCTGCTAACATTAGCTCACACTGGTCTGGTTTTCACACGGTGGGGAAGTACCAGAGGAGGGACCAAGTCATTGTTTTGCAAGTTAAACTCAAGTCACAAGTCCAGATGGACAAGTTTCAGGTCGAGATGAATAAGTTTCAAGTCAAGACTTACGAGTTTCAGGTATAGAGTCGACTCAGGTCCAAGTGAAGTCCTGAGTCATTGGTTTTGAAGTCCAAGTTGAGTTGAAAGTCTTTTATGGTTTTGTCAGGTTATTAGTCATCAAATTTGTGACTTGAATCCTCACCTCTGGGAAATACTACGCAGTGCTAATGTAACCTAGTCTGTTCACAGTTGGAGTAGCTTACATTACAGTAGAAAGGTTCACTGCTGAGGTTGTTTCCTGCTCTTGTGTTTCTGGTTTTGGAAAGGTTTAAAGAAAACACGGCTCCCTTCAAACTTTTTAAATGCAGAGCAGACCCATTAAGTTTGGCATAAGGGGAAACCCAAAGAGTGCCTTAAAGGAACTAAATATAGAACTCACTAACTAACTTACAAAAACTGTGTCAGACAGCCTTCCTTGTCCAGAAATGAGGTTAAATTGAAACGTAGAACGTGTTGTCTTTATTCAGTGTGATCCGTTGAACAGCGTGAACACGCTTTCACACACAGAGAGGCAGGCATCCGGAAAGCCAGAGCAGGGGAGCGTGTTTGTCCGGCTCCATCAGCCCGTCAGAGAGACGGCCCTTTTAACCCTGGACCGGGTCCAGATGAGGATTAAACCTCCGTTAGCCTCTGTCAGTCTTTTGTTTGGGCTTTTTTGGCAAACACACTAAAAGGGGGCTGCGTAGCCGGGCCGACCCGCTTCATGAGCTCAGAGCCGTCCAACAAGTTCATTTTCAAAATGTGTAAATGTCACCATGTTTCCATATTGAGCTTTTGTAGTTGCTGCAGTCTAGTTAGTGTTGTAAAGCTACCGTGGGTTATTCTAAGGAGCCAAACCGGATGATGAGGGGGTGTTTATGGTCGGTAAGCCCCCCCACCCACACACCGAGCAGGCAGCTGTCTCCCTGGCCTCCCTCTCCTCACAAGAACCTTCCCATGGTTCCCCACACCGGGTCAGGAGGCTGGGAGGTGGAGGGGAGGGGGCTTTCAGTTATAGCAGTTTGTTTGTGACATAGTTTGGCAGTTTACTCTGCCCCCTGCTGGTCATATACAGTAACAACAGAACAAGAGAGAACTGTCACTGTTTGATTCTATTTATAAGTCTTTAATTCTGGGTATTAAATAAACCAATTATATTCTCTATGCATAGATGCATAGAGTGTCACTTAATCTCCAAACCAATGAAACTACATAGCATGTAAGGTCAAACATATTACTTACTGGCAAATAACTGCTCTGGAAAGTACATTCATCCAAGCACTGTACTTTTTTTAAATTGTGCTCTTTTACTTCAATACATTTCAGAAAGAAGTATTGTACTTGTTACTTTACATTACTACATTTGTCTTGGCAGCTACAGTAACTTGCACATTCAGATTTTACATTCAAAACTAAAGATAAAGCATGATTTAATGCTATAGATGAAATAAGCAGCATATAAAGTAGAATCGGTAGAATCCACCAGAGGGCCCCACAATAGAATATTATTGCAAATTAATAAATGATGCAATAAGCAGAGTACTTGTCGACATCTGTTTATTCTAATCTAGGTTTCACACTTCCTATTGCAGCAAAACGGGTTTGTCAGTTGTGCAAAAATCTACAGAAAGCCTCAAATCTATTGTCAAATCTGATCACATCGCAACATTGACTGTAAACTAGATGATTTGTTGTTCAAGAATCCAGCTCCTCTCCTTAAGTGTGTTTATGTGTGTGTGTGTGTGTGTGTGTGTGTGTGTGTGTGTGTGTGTGTGTGTGTGTGTGTGTGTGTGTGTGTGTGTGTGTGTGTGTGTGTGTGTGTGTGTGTGTGTGTGTGTGTGTGTGGTCTTATAACACACACACACACACTCAGAGAAAGCTGATAACACTTCCTCTGTGTTATCAGCTTGAAAAACACAGAGAAAGTTAGAGGCCCTCCCTGAAACATTACTTCCTCGGGACTCCTGTGAGATTAGAACCAGTGATCCAGTTTCGTGCTGAGCTCAGGCATTTAATGTCCTCATCTCAGACATAGAGACACGCATGAGACCAGGGCTCACGGCAAACATGACAATCCAGGACATTCAGCATGATCTCATTCCAAACATCAGAGACATTTTGATCTTGTGTTCACAGGGTTTGTTTTTCTGTTCTTGCAGCTATCCTTGGAATGTACACGCTGATGAGCAACAAGCAGTACTACGACGCTCTGGGCACCACAGGAACCATCGCCAACACAGAGGGCATCAACAGTACGTATGACGTCGCTTCATGAACGATTTCAGCTTTATTTTAATAAGGAAAGATATTTTACAAGTTAATATTAAAGTAACAAGAAACACAAACCGCTGAGGAGATTCTTATTCTTATTTTAATGGTCTTTTGATCAGATCTTTTTCCTTCTTTCAACCGTGAATTGGTTCCCACACGTCCTGGAAAAACAAGTTAATCAATTTTCTAGTTATGGAGTAAAATGTCCCAGGAATATAAATTTCAACATTCTCCAATTTTCCTATCAGAGCTCCCAAAACACACAACATTACTGTCTGTAAGTCATATTCAGGATCATATTCATGTTTAAATGGCAGTTTGTGCACCAGAGTCTCATAACAGGCTGCTCTAGGTTAAGTTGTTGAAACGCTGTGAACACACTCATAATTTAAGTCACGCTGGAGGACATAACATGATGTGCTTTCTTTCCTTCTCTTTTACTTATTTTAAACATTTGAATAATGTTAAATTAGTGATCATGTTTGGTTCAGTGGCAGCAAATAATCCTAGAAGACTAGACTCTGAAATCAATTCACTTCCACAGAGAGGAACATATTAGTTTATGGCGCCTTCCCTGTCTGTCATATCAGCTTGATCATCACTGAAAATGTCCTGGGAAATCATTTCAAGAGAAGAGAAGGGAACCTGCATAATATTGCTTATTTCAGACTGTGTTTTATTCTGGCAAATGTCTTGCATAGCAGAAATCAGACACTGATGCATTTGAGAAGTTGAAATAATATTTAATAATTAATAATCCTCAGAGTAAGTATGTTTTTGCATTGTTTTGCTATCTTAATGTCCCCGGTAACACAAATTATAAATGATTTTCGTAGCGTGCATTAAATATGCTGAGGAGGGACTGATTCAAAATTGCTGAACACTACGTACAGCAACTTTCAAGCTTGCTAGCATGCCTTTTGGCAATTCAAATGTAACATTGGCCTAGTTAATCGACCAAGTGGTAAACATGAATAGAATCCATCCTTTTTTTCCCCAAGAACTGATGGTGGAACTAGCTAAGAAGTGATCCTGCTTTTAGATTATAACCTTCTAAAGCTGTACCACTCCTTTAAAGTGTTCTCTATAAATAAACTTAACTTGAGTCATCTCGCTTCTTTCTCATCTCTGTTGAGAGTTGCACATGCACAGTCCTATCGGGCACTTGCTAGAAAAAGGAAGCGGTTTAAGCTGTGGGGCATCTGAAAGGATATTGCGCACTTTGACACGTTTGAGAACAAGGCGGATAAAACAAGTCTTTGTGGTTATTTGTTTACCACTAATAAATATTTGTATAGGGCGGATAAAAATGTTATTTGGGCAGGTTGAACCCTGCATAAAAAAACATAAAGGCACTCTGTCTTGACGGTATTCTTGTTGAGGTTTTCTCATTTTTGACATTACGTGTATGTCATTTGAATGAGGGAAGTTTCCTCTTCTTTGTTTAACACAAATCAATGAATGGATGAATGCTTAAACTCGATCACTACGCCCGTCTGGAGCCTAAGCTGTGATGTTGTGTCTCCTACAGGTGTAGTGAAAGCAGATCCATTCAAAATCTTCCCCGATGAGATGCCCAACCCCACCAACGTGGAGGAAACCCTGGAGAGAATCCACAACAACGACAGCGGCCTGATAGAAGTCAACCTCAACAACATCAAGGTCAGTTTAACGGGGAAAAAACTGCAATAACAGGAGAAGATAAATTAAACACGGTTTATTCCTCCAATTCATCAGAAATACAAATAACAGCTTTAGTAGCATGCAGCTGATATTTACACTCTTTTAAAGCCGACATCATTTTTTCTTTTCACTGTTAACACTCTCAAAAAGTGACTCTACCACCAGATGATTTTCCTTTAAAGAGTGCTGCAGGAATCCTAATACCCAGAAATGAGTCGGCATGTTTGCACTTCCTGTTCCCTCGTCTCGAACTCAAGTGGTTTTTGGATTGATGCCTAAAATAATGTTTGGTTTGCGGTTGCCACAAGTTTAAGACATACAGAAGCATCTAAGAAGCATTTGTCTTGATGAGACGACAAAAGGTCATCCCAGAACACCAGTCCTCCTTTAGCTTGGCGGTGGTGACATGAAGTCATGTGACCGTTGAATACTTCCTTTTTTGGGGGCGTTGGAATTAAGCTACAAAAATCATTAAAGTGGCGTTCATTTTGCTGAACAAAACAAATTAGTATCATAAATGTTTATTTTCTGCAATAATCCAAAATCCAATGAAATATCCCATTGGCTGTCAACTGGGAACCAGTGTGATGCTAACTTCCTGGTTGGCCTACAAAGAAACGTCAGCCCTGAAGCGCTCTACTAACAAACAGAATACCTAAAGCTTCTGAAAGGTGACCGTGTCTGTGCTGCAGGACATTCCCATCCCAACACTGAAAGAGATCTTCGAGGCGATGAAGGGAAACTCTCACGTGGAGTTTCTGAGCATCGCGGCGACACGCAGCAACGACCCCGTGGCCTACGTGAGTACGATGCGAAACGACCATGACAACAGGTCAGCTGACAAAGGCTGTGCATGTTCAGATGTTTTGGTTTTAATTTCTTAAGTATAGAAAATCTAAAACATACTTTTGGACCCACTGATGGATAGTTGTTTTCATAAACCTGTGAAGCAGATACTTCTACTACTTCTACTCCTAAGCATGGATTTTTTTATCTAATATTTGTTGGGAATTGAACCCATAATCCTACATTGTAACATTTCAAATAAAAAGCCCATTAAATGAAGGTTTTTGTGTGTGTGTGTGTACACCAGGCATGTGCCGAGATGCTCCAGGAGAACACCAGCTTGCAGAGTCTTAACGTCGAGTCCAACTTCATCACTTCGGACGGCATGATGGCGATCATCAAAGCCATGGCCAGCAACGCCACACTGGTGGAGCTCAAGATCGACAACCAGGTCTGAAACACGTGACTGAAACTACGGAGCATCTCAGTAACAAATACCATATGTGAGAGTCAATGCTGTGACGCTCGTGACCGTGTTTCCATACAGAGGCAGAAGCTGGGAGACTCAGTTGAGATGGAGATCGCCTCCATGTTGGAGAACAACTCCAGCATCCTCAAGTTCGGCTACCACTTCACCCAGCAGGGTCCCCGCGCCAGGGCTGCCATGGCGATCACACGAAACAACGACATGAGTGAGAAAAACGCACAGAAAGACATTTTTTTTTTATGTGTAAAGTGTGTTTTTAGGCTTCATATTTAGGGTTTATTCTTCTTCTCTCTGCAGTTCGCCAGCAGAGATTAAGATGAAAGCAGCGAGGAGCAAACAGAACAGACGCTTCGGCCCCGTGGAGCCTACAGACAGACCGCTCCAGCGCCGGAGATGAAACCAAATCCTCCCAAATTAACCCGGGTCGTCGTCGTGCGCGGTGCGACCCAGCTAACACCCGTGTACAACCATTTCATTTCATTTACCGCGGCCAGCTTCTTCTTGTAGACTGCTGAAATTCATCATAAAGGCATGTATAGGTCACAAGCAAAATGTGAGGTGTCTCTTTTTTTTTTGTGCTTTTATCGTCATCCTCGTCATCATCATCCCAAAAAAAACCCAAGTCTTTTCATTCATGAAAAACATTTTCAATGTGGTGCTATCTGTGGGAAGAAAAACAAACTGTAAATACTTTAAATAAAAATATATATTCAAGTATTTTTTTTTGTAAATGTCTTTGGCAATTTTAATGTTCTATATTGGATATATGACTACGATTTAAGTTTAAATGCACCAAAGAAGCGCATATTTGGTGCATCTGGACAGAATTGTTTTGCATAAGCTAAAAGGAACTTCTAATTGTGTCTTAATCAAATCTGATAAACAAGATTTCAACCCAAATTAAACTTTGTAGGACTCCACAGGTCCATAATTTACAAAATCTTACATGAATGATTCTCTTCATAGTTTATTTTGAACATTACATGATAATTTTCCCCTTTACAAATTCTGCAGCATTTCAGGGATGAACCCTTCCCGTAAAGAATCACAGCGCTTTAATCCCTTTTAAAGTCTCTCCTGATCCTCGGACTCCCCTCAAGCACCTGAGCTATATTTAACCCCCCCCCCCCCCCCCCAGAACCCTGATGGGAAACGTAACCTCGTCCACTGGGCTTGAGTTACCTTATTCCAAATATATACACACACAAACATTTGAAGGTTTCACCCGCAGAGTTTTATGAACACAAACAGCTGCTAACCTCTGAGGACTTGTTCACCTCTTCATTTCTTCAACCTATTTTTCCTCATTTCTTCAAAGCGCTCTGACTTAATGTCAAGTTTGATGCGATCCATCAAGTGAAACGCAGAAAGCTAGACTTCTGAAAGGTCACATCTTTAAAAGTCATACTGCATTTCACTGACGTTTGGCACCTTTAAAATGATTTAAAGTCAGCGTTGCCTCTCATCAATCTATTCCGAGGGTTTTCTCTCCTCTGCACATTAAAACCCAGGGACATTTTTCAAATGCTGGGTGCAAAGCATGCTGGGACAGACTTGTTAACTGTAATATGTTTCTTTTTTTATATACAGATTTGCATCTGAAGTATGTGTAAGTTATAGAAGAGGGAATGGCAGAAATGACATTAAAGGTCACCAGAGGTTAAGTGTGATGAATTTGACTTCAAAGCATTTTAAAGTTGTTTCCAAGTCGTTCTGCCAACAACAGACACTCTTGGCTCCAAACTAATGAAGTGAGCGTGCTTTTCGACACGTATCAGCGGCGTCATCAGAAGCTAACCCATGCTAAGCCCGCTGACCCTGACCGTGTTACCCAATTCATACCAACTGTGAGCTGAGAGGAGAACCGAACGAAACACCCTGTGAAGAATGCTAACCGGCGGCTACGCTAACAAGATTAGCACCAGGATGGGTCCTACCAGAGAGGAGATGGAGCTTTAATTTAAAGGGGGTCAGATTTAATACACAATTAAGGGTGATGAAGATAGCATTTCTTGTTCTGTAGGTAAGAGACTTTAAGCTGAAAAGAGTCTGACTATGGTCCAGTTAGTTTGTAACACTGTTTAAACTCTGTCACACTCACTAAGTAAACCTTGAACTTTGACCCTCTTGCTCATTAATCTGCTGCGCTAAGGATTGTGGCTCAGAATAGAGAAAATGTGGCTGCAAAATGCAACTGCTTGTAGTAGAACATCCTGGTATTTTTGACATACTACATTTGACATACTATGTATTAGGACTAACTAAATATTATTCCGGCATACGAAATAATACGGAAGTATGGGTGTTGGAACAGACTTTAATAGGGTACTTGCCGTAGTTTCAGTTTTTGCTCCAGATTAAGTGGTTTAGATTATCTGAATGAGCTTTTGGTTTATTTTTATTTTGCCTAGTCAGACTCAGATGTAGCAATTTCTCCAACTACTTTGGTGAATACAGGGTTATGATAAATAAAATGATGGCCAAAGCAAGTAAAACAGTGCTTTACAAAGTAGTAACAAAAACAGTAACACTGTCAGCAATTAGAGGGACATTTTTCCTTACTGTTGGTTCTGATTCTGTAAATCGTAAATTATGATTTACAAAATAAGCTGACTGTGTGAAAATTACATTTATCAGCACAGAAAAAAACCTGGAATCCAATAAAAGGTTGATGATTATATTTATAAGAGAAGTCTTTGCACGCGGCACTGTTTCAAACAGCACTGTGGCCTCTGAATGCACCACTGTGGTACGAGTTCATCTGTGTTTTCCCACAGTTCTTAGCTCTTTCTCAGTGACTCTCAGGTAGCGGGGCGAGCGTAGTAGGCTCCTCCTCCTCGTCCGAATCAAACTCCACATTCTCGTCTCTCACCCACTGGCCGCTCCGGTCCTTCAGCCAGCCGTCACTAAGAAATAGACAAATAAAAAGATGAAATTAAAGCCACCATGTTGGTCCAGTCAAATATACTGAGGCTGATAGTGACAGATAGTGACAGTCCTTCACCTTTTCAGTTTGAGATAGTGCTCCAGCTCTCTCCTCCTCTGGGCGGTTATAGGCTCCGCCTCCTGTGTCACTGCTCCCTCAGCTCCTTTTATGTCTTCTGATGGATGTGACACTTCATCGGCTACAGGACGCAATAAACATGTCCACAATTAAAGCACAGTGGGACCAGGGCTCTTTTCAACAAAGTCTGAAAATGAAAGGTTTCCTACGGCAGACTGTACCTGCTGTGGAGCCACTAGAAGTACTTTGTGATAAACTGTTTGTAACTTCAGATTCCCGACATGCTTTTTCTTGTTGGGTTGTCGTTTTGCTGGAAGAGATGCTGCTGGGATCGGAGTCGATGCTCGGCGGCACCTTTTCAGATTTCGTGCTTGAAAATGATAATAGATTTATGTTAAAAAATGTATTTATCAGGGAATTTATATATAAAAAGCAACAACATGCTCACCTGGTTTTTGTATGGCAGCTGTTGTATGGTACAGTCTTCAATAGAGCATGATGTGTAAGCTTCCGTGTTTGTTCCAGTAAAGGGGCTGAAGAGGAGGGTTCCTAAAAACATAACAAAACACTAGATGATGTCATTTGTCAGGGTCATGTGGTAGACACACCCGGGCTAACAAATGCCTTCCACACAAGACAACAACATGGCTCGACAGTCTCAGTCAGTCAAGGGAAGTTTGTTCATCTTATTGTTGTTATTCTCCAATGATGGTTCATTGACCTTCTGTCTGTTGGATGATCAGACTGGCACACATCTGTTGTTCCAGAAAACAACGTATCCATGCAGCTACATGTTGCTTTTGAGTCAACTGAACCGCGACAGTTAAAGCTGCCCACCTGCCTCGTGTCTTCTGCCTTGACGTAGTTTTCATGGTGCCTTTTTGTCCGTTCATTCTTCAGTCGTGCTTTCTTGCCGTAGAATGATTTTAATCCTGATGAAATACAACACAAAACAGAGTAATGTATATTTTTCAAGCCATTTATAATAACTTGCATACAGTGCGAAACAATATAAATTTGTCAACCATCAGATTATTTGCCATACAATTTACACAATAGTTGTGTAGCTATGCTTTCTGGTTGTATTATGCCACCATGGGAAATGTTGCAAACCAATAAGCTAGTCATCTTTATGCTAATATCAGAATTTTATGATTTCTGCATCATTTTGATAAGGTGAGAGTGACTTGACTTATCAGGAGTTTAATTCATTTTATGCATTCGCCAAAAACAGATTTGTTCCTGTCTGGTTTTATGCATAAAAAGGTTTTCATATTCACATAAATCAGACCTCTGGAGCTGGTCCAGAAAGCTGCAGCACGTCTGGTGTTCAATCGCCCCAAGTTCTCCCACACAACCTCCCTTCTCCGTTCTCTACACTGGCTCCCTGTAAGAGCTCGCATCCAGTTACAGACTCTGGTGCTAGCCTACAGGGCAGTGAGAGGAACAGCTCCTTCCTATCTCCAGGCCTTGGTCAAGCCCTACACCCCCGCCCGACCACTTGGCTCTGCTGCCTCGGGGCGATCGGTTGCCCCGTCGCTCAGAGGTCCCTGCAGGCCGATCCACCCGGTCACAGCTTCTTTCTGTCCTGGCCCCTCAGTGGTGGAATGAACTCCCCACTGACGTCAGGACAGCAGAGTCGCTGCCCATCTTTAGACGCAGGCTGAAAACTCACCTCTTCAAGAAGTACTACCCTATTGTATTCATATTAGTTTGCACTTATTGTATTTGTATTAGTTTGTTGCACTTATTGTATTCATATTAGTTTGTTAGTTGCACTTATTGTATTCATATTAGTTTGTTGCACTTATTGTATTCATATTAGTTTGTATTCATGTTAGTTTGTTACACTTATTGTATTCATATTAGTTTGTTGCACTTATTGTATTCACTTATTGTATTCATATTAGTTTGTTAGTTGTATTCACTTATTGTATTCATATTAGTTTGTTTCTGTACTTTTGCTCTGGTTTATGCTTTAAGATGCTTGTTTAAGAAAGGAGATGCACTTATGACTTCTGGTGACTAGTAGTTCTCTTGAATACCTATGTTGAATACACTTCCTGTAAGTCGCTTTGGATAAAAGCGTCTGCTAAATGACTGTAATGTAATGTAATAATGTAATGTAAATGTATGTAGGGATATCAAGTCCAGATATTCCATTAAATGTTGCTCAAGAGATAAATCTTCAAAACAAAATAGCTGTCTATGAGGAAGTAATGCTAGATGATCACAGGAAAGAGAGGACACCTGAACACCTCTGGAATGAAATGCACATCATGAATAAGAGGTGGTCTTTGAACGTCTCACCCTCCAGATGCCTTTTCCCGTTCCTGTGGGCCGTCAGCGTGTCGACAGTATCAAACACAGGCCGGTAGGAGCACACAAGGCAAGTGTATCTAGAAAACAACAACAAAAAAATGTGTTTTTAATGCAATAAATGTGCTTATTTCCCCCAAAAACATGTTTAAAAGTTCACCTTCCGTTGTTGAGAAGAGCTGCTTCATCCTCTGGAATGAAACTAGACAGCAGATCTGCTACACGACGTCTCTGAAACACAAGGTTGTCTCATTGTTTTGGTTCAAAGCAGCTCTCACAGCACACGTGGCTAGCAGGATGCTAACCATAACAACGTAGATAATATACTGAAAAACCTTCTAAAAGGGCAAAATAAAGTTAAATTATACCTTAAGTATGTTCAACTGACTCTTATCATCGCCTTCACGTTTAAAAGACATTATTTATTATGGAGGAAAATCTGTAAAAATGTGTCTTAAACACGTTAGCATAGCTGGCTGTTTTCTTCTTCTTCTTCTTCTGCTGCTTTTTTTCTGCTTCTTCTTCTTCTTCTTTGTTTTTTTTAGCGGTAGATGCGTTCAGTTGCATCACCGCCCCCTAGTGGCGTTACCCGCCCACTGCTAAACCCTGTGCTAAATCATGATAGCAATGCTGCGTTCGAAGTCATGAGGAAAATGGGAAATATAAGTTTCCCGTTTGAAAATACCATTTTTTTAAGGTGGTATATTGTTTTGATTTGAAAGTTAGGCAATTATAACCGATTTTTATTGATTCTATTGATTTAGAGAGACATGCAACAATAACAGAGTATTAAATAGATAAAGTAATTCACTATAATTTGCATTCGCTTGGTTACACAACCTTTTAAACGTCACCTGTGATTAATATATTAGAAAGTCACCTCAAGTCTTTATCAAAGTGTGTCTAAGGCTCAGAAAACAGTCAAATTATCATAAATATCCAATCACTATGCGGGCAAATACATCAAGTATGTGTCACTCCCGGGAATTCCAATTGTTTTGAACGCAACGCGTGTCTGCAAAGACAACACATGGCGACCAGCTGACTGCTGACTGCGAGCGACAATCTGCAACTTTCTCTGCAACTTTCCAGGTGTTTCTTGGACAGGTACGGGGTCTGCAACTTGCCATAAAGTAAGTTAATGCCCCTGGCCTTCACATAAACCCGACAGGTAACATTGTGCATGCATTAAAGCTGCTGGTGACGTCACTTAAGCCCTGGTAAAAACGCAAACCATGACGTCCGGGGAGAGAGCGCCTTTGCCGGCCGGGGGCAGCGGCCTGCTGCGGGGGAGCCGCACCAGGTCGTACGGGAGCCTGGTCCGGTCCCCGCTGCGACAGAGATGCATTGAACACAACATTCAGCCAGAAGACACGCTGCCAGGCCTGGCCCTGAAATATGGAGTGTCTGTAAGTATTAAAGTGTTTAAGTCAGTGTCTGTATCTTTGTTATAAGATAAGATAAGATAAGATAATCCTGTATTATGTGCAGGATTACAGCAGCATAGAGTATAGTGCAAAACAAGAGACATAGTGAAAATGAAAGTATTATAAATAAGCAATAAAAAAAATGTATTTTATTGCACATGTGTCATGTAGACCACATGACAATGAGAAATAAAATAATAAAAAAATCCACAATAACTGAAATATTATTTGATTATAGTGAAAAGAAAAACAAAGATTAAAGAAAATGAAAGTATTATAAATAAGCAGTAAAAAATTATAAATAAGTAATAAAAAAAATCCACAATAACTGAAATATTATTTTATCTAATTATTATTAGAAAAACTATTACAGTGTATTTTGTATTTTATTGCACATGTGTCATGTGGTCTGCTGGGAGCAGAGTTGGTTGCAAAACAAGATAAAAGAAAATGAAAGTATTATAAATAAGCAATAAAAAAACAGTAAAAAAAAAAAATAGCTGAAATATTATTTTATATAATTATTATTAGAAAAACTATTACAGTGTATTTTGTATTTTATTGCACATGTGTCATGTGGTCTGCTGGGAGCAGAGTTGGTTGGTTGTCCTCTCACATTTAGGCCTAAACAGACATTAGAGATGCATGATATTGTAAATGCATGCTCCCCCCCATAGGATATCCATCATTTCCTATATTCTTATGATCAAAATGAACATTTAATGTTGTTTTAAGTACTATATTTTTCTTTCTAACCTTTGTTCATGTGTTATTGTGGTTCAGTAAAATGAAGTATCCATAATCACAAACAGCACAGCACATATACAGTACCAGCCAAAAGGTTGGACACACCTTGAAGGAACACATGTGGAATTATGTGGTAAACAAACAAATGCTCAACAAACCAGAATATGTTTTACATTTTAGATTCTTCAAAGTAGTTGAATGAGAAGGTGTGTCCAAACTTTTGACTGCTACTGTAGTTGAATTAACTTGTGTGTTTAATTGTTGGCAATTTGCATGAATGAATTGGTGTGCCGTCCTTCTAGTGGTTTTATTACATTTTTATTGAGTCAAGTTTGAAACTAATGAGGAAATCTTCTCTCACAGATGGAGCAAATCAAAAGAGCCAACTGGCTGTACACCAACGAGTCCATATTCCTGAAGAAGTCGCTGTCCATCCCTGTGCTGTCGGACTCGGACCACTGCAGTAAAAGGGTGGATTTGGTTGGAGAGGACAGTGAAGGAGACGGCTCCGCTGTAAACGGGCTCACGGGGAGCTCCTCCGAGAGGAAGCAGAGCGATGGTACAGAAAGGGCGTCGGACCTCACGCCAGTGGATTTTCTGAAAAGGCTGGATGGCTTGATCAGTCAGTCCAAGCAGGCGGCCGTCAAAGGATGCCAGGACGCAGAGAGAAGGTATGACTGCGGGCCTCTCACTGTAGTTTGTTCACATTAGCAAGTCATTATTTTTTGTTCTTATGTAAATAAGAACACCAGTTGCTGCCGGCTGTTGTACAAGTCAAATACTAAACACAATGTTCCACCTCCCTTTGCCTCATCATTGCTTTGAACCACTTCCAGTTTTAGCAGCAAATGTTGCAACTGAAAGATTAAATTGTCAATACATGTTAGATATGAGTGCACTTTGTAGGAGACCTGTTTGATACTACTCAGAGCAACAGTCTTCACACTTCTCATCTTCCTCGGTCTTCACAGGGTTGCTGCCATAGAAGCAGCTTGCACCCGCGGGACATCGGACTGGTGGCCGTTGACGAGGTCCCAGAGTGTCATTTTATCTTCCAGAGGGCATCAGCAGCAGGCGTCACACGTGGCGGTGCCCTTAACCATCACCAGACTCACAAAGAAACTCCGAGACAGGGAGGATGAGATCTTCCAGCTGTGACTTGTTTGGTTCCTGCTGTCTCACACTGATCATTACAGGAAAACTCTCTCAGAAAGCCACGTCACAGGGTTTGTCCTACCGGATAAGAGAGCAACGCAGATTAAAGAATAGATCCTGCTGCCACATGGACTTGAAGCACAAACGTTTCTTTTCACACAGCTATATAATATATACCTATTTAATGGGAGTCTTTTAACAGGGTCTTTAAAATGATTATTGCACCTATGTAGCCACCTTATTTATTTGTTGACACATACTCTAGATCCGGAGTAGCTCTACCCGTTAGAGTGGCTTGCTAAAGGTTCAAAGAAGTTGTACATCAATTCGATGACACAAAATAGTTTTCTTTTAATTCTATCCAGTCAAATTCCCAGGCATCCCGCACCCTTCTGATATTTAATGATTATTTGCCGACCAGCGGCCAATTAAATGATTTATGCCGCTTTTATGTTTTGTTGCGTCTGCGTAACTTTAGTCGATGGCGGCAGACTAGCAAGCAAACACCAGATTTGACTTTAACTACCAAAAAATAGCCAAGCCAATAACAGCCCCCCAGAAAACTATTTACATAAGCAGAATTTTTATTTCACAAATTTGAATGGTAAATGTTTGTGTCTCATTTGCGGTGCCGCTTCACCAAAGTCCACAGCAACCTTTCATGGGACTTTCTGGCTCGTATTTAGTTTGATTTACCAAGCTGAAGAAGAAAGCCGCCGCAGCAACAGAGGCTTTGAATACACTTCCTGTAAGTCGCTTTGGATAAAAGCGTCTGCTAAATGACTGTAATGTAATGTAATGCTTTGATTAGTGGAGCAACACAACAGGCCCTTTGCCTAGAAGCGATGACTGCTGTGGCTGAAACATTTCAGACAACCATAAAAGTAAGACAGGAATCATGTCTGTTATTGACGATGTACAACTATGTTGCTATGAGTAGATTTCAGTTACTTTCATTATTTCAAATAAGCTGTTAAGAGGGGAAAAGGTTTGAGGCTGATGCTGTAGATTATGAAGAGCTTCATATGCTCCATAGCTGTGTTTGGCTTGTTTTCATGAGCAGGAAACATAAGTGTGAAATTATTCTAAATGAGAGTCTTTGGTCACAAGCTGGTTCAGTCACATGACTCTTCATATGGTCAACTCAAGTGGTTTGAGTGTGACGCTACCTGATACTGCCTGATACTGCAAAGAAGGCCAAGTTTTCAGACTAAAGCCTTCAGAATATGAATCATGTTTTCTGAAATATTAAGAGCACAAAGTTCTTTCTCTCTGTTACTACTGAATACTTTAAACTCTAATGTAGCCAAAGTATAAAAAAAAGTGACAAGTCTTTTAGAGCATATTTTAAAAGAAATCTTTTTATTATTTATGTGCAACCTTTTTCTTTTTTTTTATGTTCATTTTAGTTGTGTATAGTTCACTTTAGAATATAAGAAACGTATTGATCCCATGTTTAGGTGCAGGTATGTAATATGTGTTGACTCTCTAAAGCACTTGATATTTCAAAAGAGCTTTCTGTAACTTTATAGTTAAACTAACTTTTCTCTGTATTAGCATTTGACTTTTCTATAAGATATTTATTTTCATGATTGTCTTTTTAATGTAAAACCAAAGAATAACACTTGTCTTAATCACATCCATTGTCTGTGATCCAATCTTCAGAAAAACACGAATTATAGGATTAACATTGAAGCTCGTTCAGTCAACACCATCTCAGGTGTTTTTGTTCATGCTTCTAAACATGTTTTGAAGACACTGCAAAGTGTTGGTGTAAGTAATTGTCCACTGTGGCGGTAATTCACTTTATTATTGGCTGCATTGTCTTACTGATGCTCCAGTAAATACAGCAAGTTGAGCATCGTCCTGCCCACCAGGTGGCGCTGCAGTATTACAGTAGCATCATCCCTCCCCTTTGTTCTCTTTATGCAATCTTTCCAGCTGTTTTAACTCCTCCTCCTCCTCTGAATACACAACATCAGTAGTTCATGAAACATTTCAAAGTCTCAAGTATTTACATTAGATGACTAATCATAATCTAATATAACATCTGATATAGTAGAAACTGGTTTATATTCAAGTTTGATTTCTGTGAACTTTGTCTGAACAGACATTACAACTATACAGTATATATATCGCCTATAAAAGTAAAAAAAACTTGAGGAATAAGTCGACCAACTTTGTTTTTATCCCACATGTTCTTTAAGAACGATGTGGCAGCAGTTAGGTTCTTAAATCACTTGTCTTACGTTGCCGGTGCTCGGCAGCATGAAGACTAATTCTGTCCAACAGAGTCTTGGATGCATCAGCCCGTTGATCTCCCAGTGTCTGTGTGACTATGTGGGGGTTTTTAAAATTGTTTATAGGTCATATAGTCCCGTCCTCCACCAGTTTGTTGAGTCCTTTGCAGATCTTGGTGAGGTTGGGTCTGAAGGCGCTGCTGGGCTCGTACAGCTTGGTCAGGAGCTCCGGGTCGGAGTAATGGTTGAAGACGTGGTTGATGCGGCCGTGGGATTTGGGGGTGAGGTGGGTGTTGACCAGCTTCAGCAGCAGATCCCTGCAGTTGGTCAGGAGCTCCTCCATCACTGCTTTGTCGAAGGTAAAGTCCACCTGCAGTAGTCGGGGGGGGAAACGTGATGTAAGAGCATTGTTAGTATGAGGTTCATCTCTGATATCTGTATTTGACAAAGGACAGCATCTAATAGGAGATTTGTAACCGTGAGACGGATATATGGATATATATTTTATTTTTTTATAACATTTTCTTTACATTTAAAAGAAAAGAAAAATCTTAAAAAAAAAAAAAAAAAAAAAAAATGTAATAATGCTTTCACACTCTGAGGCCTCGATCACACCCAGATGCATTCCTAGAAAAGTGTTGGCCACAAACCCATTTTATTTCCTGTGGTGTGGCGCGCCCTCATCTTTTGCCCAGTGACGTTTTCTAGCGTTTTTTCGATTCAAATAAAAGTTTAAATATTCTGAACCGTTTAGTATCAGGCACAGAGTCACATGATTCGTCAATGTCACACTTGGCCCAGCCAATCACGCAATAGGCGGGATTTACTAAGTTACCATTAACTTTCAGTTTTGCAAGCTAGCTAGTTGACCTATAGGGTCTAAATGGAGCATCATTTACTAAATGAACATCATGCTGTATTGAAGAAGACTTGAAACTAGAGATTGAGACCATAAACTCATGTTTACAATGTTTACTGAGGGAATAAATCAAGAGAGAAGTAGAGTCATTTTCTCATAGACTTGTTGATTTTCATCTCATCAGTTTGAATGAACTTGGTGTCCTTTTCCCGATGTGATTTATCTATTAGTTGATTTATACGTGCCAGAGTAAAGTACATACATTTCAGATCACTCGAGTTCTGGCTTTCATACATCCTGTACATTAAACAAGTGAACATGTGGACTCGTACCTCGTAGAAGCTGATGGCCGTCATGGCCCCCATGTGCAGCTTCTTCTTAAACTCCGTGGCCACTTTCAGCTCCTCCGTGCTGAAGCGGTTGTTCTTGAACAGCAGGCCGATCTTCACGGCGATCTTAATCAGGTTCTTGATCACCTTCTGGGCCTCCGACTTGTTACCCGAGTACTCCTTGGAGACGCGGTACAGTTCGTCTAGGATCTCGCTGGTGGTGTCGTCGATGAACATCTGGACGGAGCTTTTGGTGGCCATGGAGCTGAGGATCTTCTTCTGCGCCCTCAAGGCCATGTCCTTGGAGCTGAAGGCGTCCATGGTTGCCTGAACTGTGAGGGAGAAGAAAAAAACACAGACGGAGATTAAACTGCTGTAGTAAATGTCGCATATTAGTATTTTCCCACATTAGGATTGAAGAAGACAGACTTTACTGTTTAAGGTCTTATAATAAAGTTGTTTATGATAAAAGTGTTGCTGGAGTTTTCTTCTCCATGCACCTTGGGAGTATCCCCACTCTGCTAATCCATGACTGACATCCGCAACATTTTGAATTTGTCTCGTTCAGCCGATGGAAAAATTCAATTAGATTACTCACATTTTTATTTTTTTCTCCACTGTATGATTACAAAAGTGCTACATGTAAAAGTAGTACCCACTCAACCGAAAATAATGAAGATATTTATAGACGTGGCCTTAAAAGAAGAGGAAGAATGACATTTTCACATCTGGTTGCTGCTCTTTGGCTGGCAGAAAGTGATCAGCTCTAGAGTGGAGTAGTTGGAGGTTAAGTGCCACGTTCAAGAGCCTACCGTTTGTAGTTATGGAAGCTTTGGAGGGCAACATATGTTCACCTCTCCGGGGATTTGAACCGGCGACTCTCCAGACATTACTTGGAGTCTCTAACCTTCATATTGCCACCTATCCAGATTCAAACACAAGCACACATCAGTGTATTGTTAACAATAGAAGCTCACATATTTGTTGATTTATGGAAATAAAGGGAAAGTTGAGTTATTTAAAAACGCTGAAAAATACAGTGTCGAATTTGAAACCCTTCTTTCATGTAACTTTAGTTTCATCCTGTGTTTGTTTTTGTATCTGTCGTGAACATACGATGCCAAAAGGGGGGAAAAAAGGCTCCACGGAGGCTTTTAATTTCTCCACCGAGACTTTAACCACACCTAGCATCCATCACAGAGGAGCCCCCCACGGGAGGTCATCAGCATGAAGGCTGCAGGCAATGACACAACTACAAAATCCACTGTTTATCTTCCACTGTCAACACCGTTTGGATTAATTCCTTTTTAATTGTGTTTAATTCCCCCCCACACCCGCCCGCCCGCCTGCCTTAATCTCTGTCATAAAGCAGGCGTGGAGTGGATCATTCACAGAGGAAATCTATATTCATATTTTATTTAGCTGAGAGAATTAGAGAAGGAAATAAAGAGTGAGAGGATCAGAGTAACATGATTCTAACAATGAAACCAATATGTGTCCTTGTAGAATACTTGTTATATCTCCAATCCCATAAAACACATAAAGAACAATGCATGTCTTGACTCCCACTTCTTCTCTCAATCCAAATAATTTGCGATGAGTGAGTTTGAATCAACAAAGACATACAGTATCTCTTGCATGCATCAGTGCCGCTGTGACTTCCGTGCATCCTCTCCCACTTCCTGTGTGATCAGGCCTCGCAGTTACACAGTTATATTGGCCCAAAGTGTTCAAACAACATATTTCAACTGTAACTTTTAGTGCACTAAATCCCTGATCTGGCCTGCGTGGACAAGTTCTGTGAGAGGAGCAGGACGGCTGCATAGCTGAGGCAGGTCCATGCCTGCTTCTCCCAGATTGCATCAGTGGCAGGGCTGCAGAGATGGCATGTTTTTTAAGAAAGTGTAAATAAAGTTTTGTGGTTTACTTTAGTTTACTTTAGTTTGTTACAGCTGAAATATGTTGTTAGAACGTTGTTTTGTTCAGCAAGATAATCTTCACAAATGACATCCACATTTGTAGATTTTTGAAGTGTGAACGCAATAGCCAGAAGTGAAACGCCAACGTTAGGCTATAAACAGACTTTGCATGAGTGCAGGTACACACAGCGAGGCTGTAAAGGCGTTTTGTAGTTTCCATTTAGCCATTTGTTAACAACCGCTAGCTTCAAAATCAGGAGAGGGGTTTTTACGGAAGTATTTTATGTTGAAGAACGTTTTCATTACTTAATCTTGTGTTGACCGCAGACTCTTTTTCAGGCGTCTAACCAAAAACCCATTGAATTTGAGACGATGGAACTGGTGGTCAAATATGCCGACTCATTTCTGGGGGGGTTTAGGACTCATTCCTTCAGCCCTCTATGTCTGCCTAAATAACTGGCCTGGGGTATGCCTTTAGGTAAAAAAAAACAGTTAATCTGCTATGGAAATACCCTGTGCATTAGCATCGGCCTACTGTCCATAAGTTGTCAGTTAAATGGCGGCCTAATGGCTTCGTTAATGAGTTTCTCTCTACTTGTTAATAATGTCGATGATTCACTGTCAGCGTTGTGAGCAGAAAAAAGTGATCCGCTGGAATTAACGATCATATCATGCAAATACGCAGTGCTTCTCCTCGTCCCCGATGTGCACCCCGATCCCAGCGACAACATCCATAATAAGCAAACATCCACTTTATGTTTTTTAATAGGATATCTCACCAGGTTTCCATTTTTTACATGCACAGCCATTCATTTCGAAACAAGTGTCACATTTTCTAATAGCCCGCTTTGTTACGAAAGCTTTGACTTCCCCGTGGGGAATTAAAGAACATTCATTAGATTAATTTCCCTTAACGGTGATGATGGAAGTGGAGCAGTGTGATAGCTGTTTCAGATTCATGCTTCAATCTCATTTATTTCGCTAAAAAGACTACAGGGATTTGAGGGACGTGCACGGTGTGTACTCATGAGCCACAGTGAGATGTGGCTCCTCAGCTGGAGGCCGCTGGCTGCTTGGCCTTTCTTTTTTTTTTTTTTTTTTTTCTCGTGCTCCTACATTGTTTGTTTTTATGCAGATCCATCAGAAGATTGAGGCCGTCTGCCGAGAGCCTTGGAAAATGTTCTGTGTCGTGGCAGCACATTGCCATGAAGCCACTTTCCCATAATGGGTGTCGTTCGGTCGGTCACATCAAGGGGCGCTTTGGATTCTGAGTATCAATTTTCTGCTACAGATGGATTGAAGGGGGCTTTTAAGCGTCGCTTCATCGTTGGCGTCCACCAGAGAGTGACTGCATTGCATGTTCAAGTGTTTGTCGTCGTCGTCCCCCCCCCCACCGACATGCACCTGTATACTGAGTAAAATCTGACACTGCTCAGAGGAGCAACATTTTAAATAACAGAGGTGGAACTCTCCGTAAACAGTGAGGCAGTGAGGAATCTTTAAACGCTGGGTTAATGGACAGTCAGAGAGAGAGAGAGACAGCTGATTGGTGGAGCTATCCAGGAAAGCAGGAGAGGTAAATATTTAGCATTCCTCAGATGACTCCAGCATCGGGTCTCAGCGTTTGTGTGAACATGTGTGAACTTGTGCATGTGGACGTGTGCTTTTTAGAGTTATCAGTGGTTTCTGTTTGTTTTTTTTGTTTTTGCAACTTTTATTTTGTGTGTGTGTGTGTGTGTGTGTGTGTGTGTGTGTGTGTGTGTGTGTGTGTGTGTGTGTGTGTGTGTGTGTGTGTGTGTGTGTGTGTGTGTGTGTGTGTGTGGAGCCCCCCTTTTGACTCTGCCGATCAAAATGTTATAAGAGAGCATTACAGGGCCTCGTTGCCATGAGCTCCACAGATAGACATCCTCACTGACTTACATCACCTGGGGTTGAGCAGGAGGAGTGGGGGGGGTTGAGGTCTCTTTTAGCTGCCCACCAGCCTTTGATCAGATTAAACAATGAGAATGTTCCAGAAAAGAAACGCACAGAAAAAGCCATACTGCTCGATTGGATGAAAACAAGCAGGCCATTGTTGAAAGGTCATCGCTGAGCTACAAGGGTGGATGTATATGAACTGGTAGAAACCTTTGAGTTTCTCCTGGTGATGAACCAAAGATGATTAAACGGTAACAATGAAACTAACGGGTGTCTGTGCACCACGAGCGTTGTGTCAGGATGAAATGCAACTTCCGCTGTGGGGCAACGGTGCTGAAGGTTCAAATGTGTACTTGTCTTGTTTTTTTTTTAAACTTTGGACACATCTTATCGTTTTATGTACTTGATGTCCATTTTTAATTCTAGACAAGACAGCAATTTGACATCCTCCAAAAAAACACACATTGCAGTCTCTCTTTTCAACATTGCGCAACCCTTCCAGATAGTCGTTGCTCAAACGGGAAGCGAAACAGACAGCGGTTGGCTAAAGCGCTGTAGAGCCACCAGCCGAGGCCCACAGATAGTATCCGTCTCTTTGTGTATATCTGCACTGCGACGCCAGTGACATCGCACACTTTCCTACCACCCCCCCACACACCGTCTTTATCTCTGACTTTTAAGTGCCTCAAATCAAAGCAGGCCACTGAGGGAGGGAAAGTCCACTGGCTCCAGATTTTGAGTTGAGCAACTCCGAGCGTGTGCAAACAAAAAAAGGTTGTGAGCCAAACATCTGTGCAATTGTCAACTGTGCTTGTTCCAGCATGACTGCTACCGTACATGCATGTCTCCCAGCTCAAGATGGGGAAGTAGAGAGAGGTCAAGCAGTTTGTTCCAATCATGCTCCGTCTCTTCTCATACTCTTAATGTTTCCACAAACAACAAAAAAAGGAGAACTTTACACTAATCTGGGCCCATAGTTTATTTTTTTCTTCTTCTTCTCTACTGTCACATGAACGCGGTAGAAGTTCTCTTACCTGAGTTGCTGAGTCCTCCTCCCTCCTGCTCTGTCAGATGTCTCTCTCTCTCTCTCTCTCTCTCTCTTTTGTGTTGACAGCACAGGCCGGTTGATTTAATTTGATCCCTTCTTCATCTTCATCACGAGCAGAACCAAAAAAACTGAAAAAAGTATCCCTCCTGCAGCGCTTCTGTCAGATCTGCCACCCTGTCTTAAGATAATGTAGAGTTATACTTCCTTGAGGAACTAAATTGCTATGACACACCCCTTAGTGTGTGTCTCTCTCTCTCTCTCGCTCTCTCTCTCTCTCTCTCTCTCTCTCTCCTATCTTGTGTGTTCCCTCCTCTGAAGTTCAAACTCTCCAGAACAGCTGTGTTTCTCTCCTGGCCTCACACCTTGGCGCTCTCTCTGATTCTGTCTCTTCTCTCTCTGCTCTTCTCTCTCTACTGCTGACGTTGTGCCTCTGCTTGTTCTGACAAGTGAAAACCCCAGAAAGAATTTAGCAATAATCCATGGATGCAGCCGGGTGAAAGGGGAGTGGCTCAACCCCTTTTATTTGTGTGTGTGTGTTGTGTGTGTGTGTGTGTGTGTGTGTGTGTGTGTGTGTGTGTGTTGTGTGTGTGTGTGTGTGTGTGTGTGTGTGTTCACCTTCGCTGGAATGCAGCTCCTGTCAGTGCGGCCGAGCTCCATGTCCCTCCCCGTGTGTGTGTGTGTGTGTGTGTGTCACCTATTCAGGGTAGAGAGAAAACAATGAGTAGCCAGGAGTGTGTCTCCGTCTGACACACACACACACACACACACACACACACACACACACACACACACACACACACACACACACACGTGCACACGGTAACAGACGGCTGACTGAGCTGAAACTAAACTCTCCTAACCACCTGTGGAGCTTTTTGATATGATAGTTATTGACAAAACGCAGTGGCAACATGATCCGATACTTTCATGCTGCTTCATGCATTTCTCTGTGTGATATCTGCCACTGATGTCTGCTTTTATAATAACTCCTGAGGTTGTCTGGGATCTTAATCCCGTGCAAACCTGCCAAGTTATTTACGTAATTTGACAAGTAAAAATTCAACCACAAATGAACTACCGTATTTGCCAAATATAGGGGTGATTTGACTTTTTTCTGCCACCTACCTGGTTAGGAATTTTGGGAGACTGCGTTTGCAGTTATGCATGAGAATTTTGAAAGCATTTTGGGTAAAGATTCAAGAGCGTCATCTCATCTCGCTACACAGCACGGAGACCCGCTTCAACCGGGACATAAATAGGCCTATAATACTTCTAGTATTAGATATAAATTTCACATAGTATGTATTATTGTAATAAAAGCCGGTGTTGTGCAGAGCTGTGATATCATACGGAGGAGGATAATGGCAGTAAAATACAGACTTGGTTGACGTGGAAAAGGTGTTTGTTTTCCACCGGTAATTAAATGTTGTCGGCCTTCTTTGTTTTAACACTTTAGATTTATTGGGTGTGTGTATTGATAAGTTATCGTAGTTGTTAAGTTCGGTGTCAGCTGACCTAACTGCAGATAAAACAATAGCACATAAACTCATTGACATCATCGTGATGCAAACTAGTGCACTTTGTCCCTGATAAATGAAAAATACACTTCATAAAATAATTCCCCGTGTAGTTGAGAGTTTCATTGTAGTCTCGGCTCTAATAAAATCTGAAGGCCAATATCACTTTGATGAATGGAGCTTTGTTTGAGCTGGTGGCCATAAAACAGCCATTTCAGAGTCTCATTTGAGTGAGTGAAATCTAAACACAGATGAGGGTACTAGAGGATATAATCAAGAGTAACCGATATCGAGCCCGGTGTTGTTCACAACAGAGCAGTCAGTCTTGGCGACGACAGCAAACACGTCTGAACTCATGAATTCAACGATTCATTTAGAAACCAGGAAGTGTCCCATGATTCATAGCTGTGTGTTTTATCAGTAGGTTTATCTGAATAGCAACCAGCTGTGCTGAGAGGGGGCTGCTGGCTGAAGCTCAGGCCATTCAGAAAGAAAAAAAAAAGACTGTCGCAAATGTTAATTGTTGTCAGATGTTGGGGGTCAAAGGTCACGCTGACACCCAGCTGGACTGAGGAGCGCCTGGACGCGGCTGCAGACCCCAACACACCTGCCTCCTTTGTTTTTCTACCTCCCGCTCCGGGGCCCTTCTGCAAGAAATTAACCCCTGGGTGAAGTCGTGGTAAACTTTGCAACTGCAGGGTGAGGTCTGTCGTCGTGGCAACAGACAGGAAGTAGTGCTTAAGCGGTTTCCTGATGGCTTCCTCTTTATCGTGTAATGACATCTCGCAAGGAAACATCGGCAGAGAGCACTCGGCTGAACGTGTGTGTGTGTGTGTGTGTGTGTGTGTGTGAGTACGCCCGATTGGGTGTTAAAGTGTGTGTGTGTGTGTGTGTGTGTGTGTGTGTGTGTGTGTGTGTGTGTGTGTGTGTGTGTGTGTGTGTGTGTTGTAAAGGAGCGCACTTGACCTGGAATTAGCTCTTACCTGTCTTACCTTCGTACTGTACTCAGCTTACACACTTGCCTCTTTTGGTTATGAGATAATAAAAGGAACTTCAATTATGTCACTTATCTTTCATTAAAAGATCTCATGGACCTTCCAGCCTCCAACCTTACACACACACACACACACACACACACACACACACACACACACACACACACACACGCATACATACATACAGTCACTCACATAATGGCAGCCTGTTATCAACAGATGACTAAGACGGGAATAACTGACCTGCTAACCACTGAGGTCAGGACATTACGCCTGAAGATGTGGAGGCTGAATTGGACGGAGGATTTGGTGAGCTTAGGTGCTTTCCACTCGCAGCGTCACGAGATAGAAGGCGAGATCGGATGGAGATGAACAGATGCTGGTTCAGGGGAGGCCAGAGATTTGATTTTGATCGGTCTGCAGCTAACAGGGATTCACTTTCACCCCACGGCTTCATCGTATATAAGATCCTTCCATCTCACTTGTTTTTTTTTTTTTAGATGTGAAGAACTTCAGGAAACCAGAAAGTGAACACTCATTGACTACGTTAACATGCACCAAATATTCATATTTTTTGTCTTATTCCAACAAACACAATATTCCTAATAATCTGTTAACATGGCTAATGAGAATAAATATTCCACTTATATTCCCATTTACATGCATCCGTACATATTCTGATTAACGGCAGAAGCAGCATTTTGCTTCTTTGCGTCAAAATATCTTTTTTCCTTCAACCACCTTCTTGAAAAGATCCACTATGCGATATTTGTTCATATCCAAAAACCTGTGTATATCCAAGTCCTTCATAATGTTTAAAAGTAGGTGTGTTTCTCCTGCTTTTCTTTTGGACATGCATCTCTACTCCAGCTTTACAAACTGTTGGCTAGTTGCTTTGTGTTCAACGCACAGAGCTAGTCGTAAACAGGAAAGATGTCGTGTTTCGCAAAGTGACGTGAAAACCCATATTGAGACTCATATTCTGAATGCTCCTAACACCTGAATAATATTAACATATCCTACATGTCTTAATCGGAAAATGCTTCATTTGGAATAAGGCCTAATTCAGAATATCCAAATAGAATATGATGTTTACATGAACCACATCTTATTCTGAATATTGTCATGTTTAGAATAATAGTGGAATATGAGTGGGCATGTAAACAAAGTCATTGTTCCCAGGACCTGATTTATTAAAGTTTAACTGCAACCCCTGGTCTAAGCCTGAATCCACCCACCCACCATTTTCTGTAACCCGTGTAAGGTCATGTTAGAAACATGGTGGGATTAGCAGGCTACCGTTAGCTAGGAGAGGACAGACTCCCTCCTCTGTTGCTCTCCCTCATTTTTCTCTGTAAAAGCTTTTTGGGGGAAAGTTTTTCCTTTTTTTCCGATGCTAGGATCTTGTAACAGATGATGTCGTAAAATAAACAGATTTTAAAGCCCTCTGAGGCAAAGTTGTAATTTGTGATATTGAGCTAAACCAATAAAACTGACTAGAAAATGATTAGGAAACAATGCTTATGTAAAATAAAGCATTACCCGTTTTTCATACTTAGCAAAGTGCACACTATAGCCACAAGCCAGAAACAGGTGCATATTGTATGTAGATCAGTATGAGGGTCATGACCTTATTACAGGCAAATGAAAACATGACACTTTTAGTGGCTGTACACATAGCTTTTATATAAATAAACACTGTCATACAGTGAAATGCAGTCAGTTACATGCAGAACTTGGAACCAAAACTCCTAAAGACAATGTTGTGAAGGTCCAACCAAATGCCTACTGAATTACTATATGCTTAGTTTCAACAAAATAAAATGCAACCTCTGATGATGTCTACTCTCAGTGAATGAAATGGAGCATCCATAGAATTAGTTGTCCTGTTTCTGTGGATTCTCTAGATTACCGTGGAAGGCCGGACACATAAATTTGCTCACTTTTATTTGTTCAAATGATCCTTTATTTTGTTGTCATTGTACATTTAAACTTAATTCCTGACTTGGTGAAGTGCTTGTAGAGCTGGAAAAAAGAAATATTCATGAAATATTCATGTATTCAAGAAAACTCATATTCATGCCTATAGTACAGTTTTAAGTTCTCTGTTTCTCTGTGTGTGTGCTGTTTGCGTGTAGAGGACGTTGCACTTCCTTTTTTAAAAAATGTTGTGAAACCTGTTGTGAAACCTGTTAATTCTAAGTATTCTAAAAAAAGTACTTTCACAATTTCTATACAAGTCGAACCCTTTGATGCATGAAATCAAATGAACATGCTGGTTTAGAGTTGACTTAAATGCAGTGACTTTGAGTGCATCTCGCAATCAAGATAACTGCATCCAATTATCAAGCACTTTGGAGCACGCTTTAAACTTTGCACAAACTTTACCTTAACAAAAAGGGACTTTAGTAGAAAATGTTTGAATGTGTTTAAAAGTGTTAGTGATCAGTTTAAGTTGCCATTTAACTCTTATTTTAATCCACAAACCACAACCCCGTTGGCGTGACGTAGCATTCAAAAGGCGTTAAAATACAGATCGTTGTTGACTGTGAATTCTGAAAACTTTTTAAAAATGCCTGTTTTGCCCTCTGATTTAAACTTCATTGATATTTTTCCGTATCACACCCTGGTCACATGTCAGAGCCGTTTTGTCACCTCTCACACTACGACCGGCCGCTCACAGAATGCAGCAGGAGGCGCTGCGCATGGGCAGGTTGGCGGGCAGCTTGGCGTAGTGCTGCCTGAAGCTGTTCCTCTTGATGCCCAGCAGAGGAGCCGGGTTGTCCGGGCCGTTGACTGGCGACGAAGACTCCGGCATGGCGTTCCCCTGGGGCACTTCCAGCTTGGCCCCCTTGTTGTTCTTAGTCTTTTTTGGGGCCTTCTCCTTCTCCCCCTCCGGAGGCTCGACAGACATGGACGGGGGCTCGATGGCGACCTCTGGTGGCGGCAGGGCGTCCAGCGGGAGGTCGCTTGGGCTCGGCTTCCCATCGGCTTGCTCCTCGACGCTGCCGATGTTGAGGTTGGAGCCCATGCACTTGGCGTTGGTGCTTATGGAACTAGAGTGGTTACACATTAGTAGAGTTTTTCCAGGGATTCACAAAAGACATAAAAACATGTGTAATGCTGTGTACACAGCAAACGTTTACTCGCAGGTCAATTTGTGTTTATTCGCTTCATTCGCGCCAGACGAGCCGGAGAGGGGGAGTGGCTTATCTCCCTGGAAACTGTCGCCAACTAAGCCATTTATCTCTGCAATCAACCATGCAAGAAATAACTACTATATCTGCTTTATACTTGTTGTGGCAGTCCCAGATATCCCGGGAAACTAAACGCCGTCTTGTCTGGGTTCATAACATCATCCGGTGGCGCTCGGTGGATTTCATCGAGCCGTATTCACTGAATCCACCAGGCCACACGTCGGCTGGTTTACTACAGCTGTATGAACCGAAAACAAACAATTTTGCTTTGATTTAATTGCAAAAAACGTACAAAAAGGGACGCTGAAATAACTACATAATGATGGTTGTTTGTAAAAAGTCAGATTTCATGTTTTTGTTAGTTCTCTTTGCAAGACGACAAGGAAATCACTTTTTAAGTGCTTGCTTTCTGAACAGAGCTCGGATCGATTGGTGCTAGACTTTGCTTACATGACATGATGACAGGAAGTGAATCTCAACGCTGATTGGCTGAAAAATTTGCTTCGCGTTTGGTGTGAACGCAGCATAAGTGTAATTATGCTGTCTGAAATAAAACAAATAATCAAACAAACAAAATAAATAAAATAATAAAATAAATAAAATAAATAAAATAAATAAAATAAATAAAATAAATAAAATAAATAAAATAATGAAATAAATAAAATCAAGTGATAATGGTAAAATATAGTAAACAAATATAAGATAAAATACCAAGACCAAATGAAAATGAACCAATAAAACGACGACATCACATAAAAGCCAATCTATAAAAATGTGTTTTAAGAAGTGATTAAAAAGAGATTACTGATTCTGAAGCCTTATCTCCTCCGGTAGGTCATTCCAAAGCCGAGGGGCCCTTATGGCAAGAGCACGGTCGCCTTTGGTTTTCAGTTTCGACTTTGGAACAACCAGAAGGGCCCCACCTGAGGATCTAAGGCTGCGAGCTGGCTCATACGGGGTCAACATTTCTCCTATGTATGTCGGGGCCAGACCCAGACGTGCTTTAAAAGTGATCAGCAAAATCTTAAAATCAATTCTAAAACGAGCAGGGAGCCAGTGAAGAGAAGCCAGGATCGGGGTGATGTGATGTCGTCTGTTACAACCAGTAAGAAGCCTCGCTGCGGAGTTCTGAACCAGTTGGAGGCGAGAGAGTGACTTGTGGTTAATGCCAGAGAGGAGGGAGTACATTTTGTTTGTACGACCTCTGGCATTTCAGAGAGTTCTGCAACGGACAGCGTGTTGAGCATGAATGCCTTTTGGCCGTGCTCTTATCTTGCGTCATCTCACGTTTAGTGCCACGCATAAACAAATGTTAAAGGAACCTTTTTTTTGTGCCGTTTTGCCTGCTTTGTCTCACCCTGTTCAGTTTCTGTGTTGCTTCAGTAACCCAACAGTTGCACTGCCCTATCTGACTGAAAATGTAGTTGTTGTTTTTTTCTGGTCAGCATGACTCCTCCAAACAAACAAAAGCGCCCTAACACGGCCTCTCGGTCTGCTTGCTGTCTGGTTCTGCAGGGGGCCAATGAGCACAGCTGGTTCTGACCCAACGGGGGGGGCATCCTGAGTCCACACTGTGAAAAGTGTCTGTTTGGCCCTGACTGCTCTCCTTTTGTCCACTCACCCGATAGAGCTCTTTTCCTCCGAGTCCTTCTGTTCGCTGCTGTAGCGCATCTCCGCCGGGGTCTTGAACGACAGATCCCTCTTTCCTTTGAGCCAGTAGGTCTTCATGTAGCCTTTACCCTGCAGGACGTCAGGACCATAGTGTGCTGATCAGAAATGCATTTTGGAAAGAGCATCTAAAATGCATCGGTGTAAAAGCACAACATATCTTAGAATTGGTCAAGTATTTTTTTTAGCACACAAGGTGTGCAATTTTTTTAATTATACAACTCATCTTGGAATAACGTGCTTGAAGTCTGACTAAACCTGACCAAGTAGTAATCATAATGTCCGTCTCAATCAGAGGATTGTGGATAAGAAAGCCATAATTTGCAGAAAGCAATCACTAGCATAAGGTCTGTGTTCGTCAGCTGATATGAAACACTCACCTTCACAAAGATTTTTCCCCTCTCCTCGATGATGTAGGGCTCGTGTTCCAGGTGGTCTTTGGTGGTCTGACTGATGTGTATCTGCATGCCCTGCTCAGACAGACACACAACCACACAACTACTGCTCAGGCTGAGTATTGAAATACATGAACTCCATGAAACTTATTGAAAAAATCATCAAAGGAAAGTGGAAGAGTTCATTCTGGGGTTTCTCTTCCTTTTCATGTGCAGTAAAGTGGCATTCAGCCCGCACAAACTGCCTCCCCTTTTTAATTTATTTTCTTTTCATCGTAAAAAACTGATTTCCAGCATGAAACATGACATTATATTACTGTAAGTAATGGAAAGCAAATGAGGCGATTTGCCAGTTGCATTAACTAAAAAGCAGCCCGCACAATGGCATCATTAAACACAAAATGCTCTTCGGTACTAATCTACTTTTAGAATTTGACTGAGGGCGATCGTGGACGTTATTACAGTTATTTATACTTCTGCCGTGGGTTATTTGGCACATTCTGCTCGTATAATATGTGAGTGTAGTCACCACTCCGTTGCTCTCCATCCTCGAGGCTGTGTTCACGGTGTCGCCAAACATACAGTAGCGAGGCATCTTCAGGCCCACCACGCCGGCTACCACCATACCTGAGTGAATACCTGAGAGAGAGAGAGAGACGGGGGAGAAAACAGTTTATAGAAACAAACATGAGCTGATTTGTTCATGAACTGCCCGAATTTAGGTTTTATTGCAGCTATTGTCGAACTGGGTTACATTTAAATGAATTATGAAGCTCCATATAGCAAACATGTATTTAGTCTTTATAAGCAACAATAGTGACAACAGGGAGGGTCAAAACTACAACGTGCAGAAAATACATCCTTTCTCCCATGTTTAGTTTACAACTTGCACTTTGTGTTTGACCTCGAAGCTGCAGCACTCTTACGGTCTTAAGGTTTCTGTTACTCTTCCTTAACATGACAATACTCTATTTGTGCAGCAGTCGTAGGTTTGATGATTCATATTCATGACTCAAGTGTTTCTTTCCAGCCTTGACAGGAAATATGTCATTTTTCTACCATTGCAAAAAAGCAATGTTTTCTATAGGAGTTTAGTATCAAGGTCGGCGGCCTGTCAAGAGACAACCCTCTAGCACAATGCATGCTGGGATAGGATCCAGCACCCACGAATCATGATTTGAAGAAATGCTTTTACAGAATAGATGGATGGATGGATTGTTGGATCCCCACTTTGTGTGTCGATGTGTCTCTGAGTTTTTAACTTTGCTAGGCTCTAATGCACCGGCATGACAGTTGCAGACCAAAAGATGATAGTATTTTCCACAGGTTATGCCAATTTCCACAATATTTTGTCACAATTTACGCCCCTCAATACCGGCAGCCTTATGGTCTTAAGTTTTTAGGGGAAAAATGGTTAAGGTAGGGATATAAAAATGATTAAAAAAAAGCATGATTTATATTTGGAAAATCCCCTTTTTCTCTGCAAAGATGTCAGTGGTTAGGGGTTGGTGTAAGAGCAGCGACCCCTTGTGGCAGTAAAGAAACAGTGTCTTCAACTATTTAACCTTGGCAAAACTCCAGCAACTCCTTTAGTAAATATAAAAATCTCTATTGTACGACGAATGTGTTTGGGCTCGACCAGGGTTGATCGCCTAAACTGTAAAATAATCTTGGCCATAATCCAGACGGTCGTGCTTCTCACCGACTCTGATCTGGATGTTGTCTCCGGTGGACGGGTCCTTCAGGTGGTCGATGGAGCTCAGCATGTCCAGGGCCATGTCGCAGATGTGGTGCGCGTGGAAGGTGGTCTTGTTGGGCACGCCGGCCACCACCATGTAGGCGTCACGGATCGTCTCCACCTGGACAGAAGGAATAGTTGCGATTAGTAAATATATGTTTTTGTGTCCAAGATTGTTGTGTTTCAGAAGCTTTACCACCTTAAGAAAAAGGGAAATTCAGCTGGAATTTACTTTATATTGTTAAGAAAATCATCTGCTTTCATTTTACATTCTGGGAATACACAAACCTTAGCATGCAACAAAAAGTGACCATAAATGCTTAAAACATGTCAAAGATAACCCTAAATATACACAACACAGTTGTAAGTGTCTGAACCATATGCAGACGGCGTTCTCAGACTATCTGACCTTGTAGACGTTGTGCTTCTCGCTGAGAGTGTCGAACACGATGTAGATCTCGTTGAGCATGTCCACCACCTGCATGGGAGTGATGTGGATGCAGATCTCGTTGAACTTGACCACGTCGCTGAACAGGATGGTCACATCCGGGAAGACCTGGGACGGAAACAGGAGATACATCACCAGTATACTCACTGGGGGCCTGTACTGGGAAGAGATGCACTCCGTCACAGGTTCCTTGAGTCATCAATTAGACGTTTGGTATTGTTGTGTTTTAGTGTGGAAGGATATTCAACCTTGATTTGTTTTGTGGTCATTTGTTCTTTGATTTTGTAATATTATATGTTGGATGTTTAAAAAAATACCTTCACTACAACTGCTGCTATTTGTTCTGCTTCACATTTGCACAACAATCGGCTTTTATCTACCAATTATTGACATGAATCCATGTTGGGTTGTATGTTTTTATCCACATTCTATCTGTGTTTTCATTTTTCACATTGGATGGGGTAAATAGTTTAGTTCTGCTGTGCAACGTTTGTTTCATGGTCTTGTCTTCATACCTAACCAGCACAATAGATTGATGCCAATGACTACCGACATATTGGTTTGAGCTGGGAAAATATTATAGATTGGGTTAATTTAAAATGTCCATTATGTATCACGACCATGACGTGGTTTTGTATTAACCCTTTTGTGACATATTAATGTAGTTCTGTAACTTAAAATAACTACTTAACATTGATGACTCAATGGGTTGTCTTTTGGTTTCACACAGGACACAAACAGCGGTCTCCTGGGTGAAAGTCAATCGCTTGTTTGAGCCATCCATCGTTAGTGTTTATACTACGTCACCGGATTCTACATCACACTCTTCTGCTCCCGACTGCACAGCAAAGTTAGAAACGGGTTGTAAGAAGCTGCTTACAAAGATGACCTATGCAGCCATTTTCTTTTAGGGTGAAGACATATTTTTTCTTTGAACCGCTCTGGAAATGAACATTCTCACTTCTCACTCCTCTTGCACAGCTCCTGCGATTGACACATAAATCTTGTTCTTTTGTTGGTCACACACTCTTAACTTTACTTGTGAGAAAATGGCAGTTCCATTTCCTGTGACGGCTCGGAGCAGTGTTGCATAGCTGACCCCTGACCTCCATGTGCAGTGTGTCGACCGAGAGCACTTGCTATGCAAGACGTGCGCTGCCTTTTGAGTGAAGTCTGTGCTATGATGACACCATAGGATTGCAGCAAAACAATCCAAGACCTCAGGTCAGCGGTTACATTGTGCACATTGGCGGTGATATTGGTGGTGTTCGAGTACCGCCATCATTGTCAGCAGCAGCGCCTCGTACCTGGCACGTCTCCAGGGCGGTGATCCCCTTCCTGAGGCGGTCGGCCACGGCTTTAGGGATCATGGCGTACAGCAAAGAGTCTCCTCTCTTCTTCTCCTCGTCCAGCTTCTTGATGATTTCCTGCAGCTGAGCATATTTTTGTTGCTCCTAGGGGATCAGAAATGGGACAAAAGAGTCTACGGTTACAGTCTCACCTCCCTTTAAAAGCTAAAAAATCCCCTCTTTGCCTTCTCTAATCCTCTTAATCCACATTTCTCCTGCTCGACTGAGGTGGATTTAATGGGTGAAATCAACACTGGAGCGGCGGTTTCACCTGGGCTCACCTGGTCAGGCTGCTTCATGGAGAGAACTGGCAGTTCTTACATTTTCTGCACTCATATAGAACGACTTTTGCTTTGAATCCTCCAATTATTTCAGCATATTTTACAGGGCGGTTTTGTACATTTGAGCTCTCCAGTTTAAGCCTCCATTGTTAGTACGATGCTCCATCCCTGCAGACTAAAGGTTCAGAGGATTTTTTTCCATCACCTGGTCGAGGGCCAGCTGCAGCTCAGCCGACTGTTGTGTCCCGGCCAGAATCAGCTCTCTGCTGGAGTCGTGCAGGTTCAGATCATTCACGTACACGCCCATCTTTATCATGTCCTCCACCGTCTCTATGCTTTAAGAGTTAGGAGAAAGAAATTAAATTAACTGCATAAAGAGAGAGAGAAAAGCATCAGAATGGAAATTAATTCACTGCATTAGCGTACATTAATCAAGTCTCCAAAATTCAATTTTATAGGGGGAAGCAACCGTAACTGAAATAGGGCGGCAACACACCACTGAACACAACTGAAATATATATTGTACTTTAATGGGATTAAAATAAGACAAAGAGCTTCCGATACTATATTTAGATTAATTAATGTATTGCAATTAAATTCATGCATTAATTCGCAAATATTAAAGGAACATTTCTGCAGAAAACAACTTGGGCTTAATAAAAAAATATAATGACCTGTACTGTAGTGGCTCACATGGTAGATCACCAATCTATTAATTTAATCAGTAGAACATTATGTAGTGCTGCCATACGAACTACTCTGTAACTCACGTTCTTCTTAATTCTGATTATTACATATTTACTGTGTTTTCTCAATCTAGCGTAATGAAAATGAACACTTGCACGTGTTTCACAATAAAAGCCTGCAAGGTAAGGAATCTGAATATGCCCCCTGATACCTGAAACAGATGGATGAGAGAATTAAGAGCTAATTAAAACCACATTACTGGGTGATTACTTATTTACTTAATTATTATACGTATTTTGATCTTGTTTTTCTTTTACTTATGTCTCTTGTTCCACTCTGCTGCAGTAATCCTGCAAATGTCAAGGGAACCAAGTGGACCCTTGACGACGTCTTATCCCGTGTCAAAACCATTAAACACAGTCAGTCTGTGGGCTCTGGTCTTACATGGGTGTCCCCAGGAAGATGAGGGAGTCCCACTGGGGGACATACTTCATCTGGCCCTTCAGGTGGAGGGGTTTCTTCGGAGGCTCTCGCATGTCCTCAAAGATGGTCTCACTGCACTTTCCTGAGTGGAACCATGAGGGACAGGTCAACAGGACTGTGAGCAAATAATTTACATGATAGTAAGAAACAAAAATCAGAAAAGGCTCTGACCGGTGATGGTCTGGAACGCCAGCAGTTCAATGTCCTCCCCGCCGGAGTTCGCAGAACTGTTGTATTGGGTGAGAGAGCTGCTGTACTCCTGGTCCGTACCCTTCATCTCCTCCACCGGCTTGGGCTCTGACGGAGGAGAGGGAGAGAGAGCAGAAAAGACTTAGGTTGGGAGTTAAACAGGCCCTATTATGTTATTTTCCGGTGCATATTTTTATCTCCAGTTACAGTTACAACATGTTTACATGCGTTAATGCTCATAATCCTCCTTGTTTTTCTCATCCTGGCTGTCCTGCAGCACCTCTTCTCACCCTCTCTCTGAAACGCTCCGTTGTAGTGCTGGCTCCTCCCTCCAGAAAGCAAAGTCTGCTCTGATTGGTCAGCTAGCCCGCTCTGTTGTGATTGGTCAACGTTTCACATTTAAAAAAACTCTTCCTCCGGAGCTTCACGTCAGTCTCTCTCTTTTGTTGTTTGAGGGCCAAACCAGCCTGAAGGAGTTTTACGTCACTTCTGTAACATTATGACCTCATAACGTTACATTGTGACCTCATAAAGTTACAGATGTGAAGGAGAGAATTCAATGGAGCCGTTTAAGGCAGCTCAGGAGCTTCTGAGGGGGAGGGTAACTCCTTTTAGGTGTGGACTTCAGGTTTTACACTCTACGGACCTTTTACATGTACAAAAATATATATAACACACTAAAGGAGAGGGAAAAAGTGGAAAAGCATAATAGGCCACTTTAAGAAAGTGAGTTAAACGGTGGTATGAATGTTGTAAAATGACACGGTGAACTCCAATCAGAACGGCACGAGAATCCCATCACGAATTCATCGTTTGTTCTACTGCGTTCTTGATGGTTATGCTCAGGATTATGTCCGTTACCTTCCATTCTTACACATAACATAACTGGGATTGTCACTTCGTCTTGTAATAATGACACCCTTAGCGAATCTTTCTTGTTTCATATCTTTTCCTTTGCTTTTATTCTGACAGTCACCAGGCTGCAGGGTTTGGTGTTTTACTGTTTCATTACAGTTTCTATTAAAATAAAGTTATATGTGCTTCAAGGATGCAGCACATTCAACTTTATATTATATGAACAATAGAGTAGTTTGACTTCTTTCCACGTGAATATGTTATACATATTTTATATTTCTCTTTCAATGACCTTCAAATGACAAAAACATGAGGGAGTGACTTGATGGACGTTCTCTGATCCCATCTATTTGTAATGAGACCTTTTTTCCTTTTTTGAATCCATAATGCATTTGAAATGATTGAAATGGAGAGAGAGACCGGTACCTCTTTCTTCTTCCCTTGCCTTCTCGTTCTCCTCCTGCTCCTGTACCGTCGTGATGTTCACCTTCTGCTTGCTCTCCACCACCGCGACAGACAGCAGCTCGAACACATTGTTCAAATGGGTGTAGATCTGATGGGGGGGGAAGCAGAAAGTAAAACATTTCAGCAATTAATTTGAGCATAAGAGGAGAAAGACTGAACTACCGCCCCTCTGAACTCACATTGTCCCAGCTGAACTCCAGCATGGGTCTGATCAGGGTGAACTCCTCGTCCACCTTCTTGCCCTGGAGGTCGGAGAAGACCTCCTTGAGGCCGTCTCCGATGCGGTACATGGTCATGTCGCGGCGGAAGATGACGCTGAAGGGGAACATGACGAAGAAGATGCCTCGCTTCATCGGCAGCTTCTCGTAGCCCGGCGCCGTCTTCTGCTGCGGCATGCGGTGCTTGAAGGCGGCGTTGTCGAAGTTCATCTTGTAAACCTGGATGAGCAGCGTGGCGTTAATTAAAAAAACCTTTTGAAATATGAGGGCAGTCAGTGTAAATGTTTTTGTGCAGGTTTAAACAGCAGAAAAGTAAAGTTTGGGAAATTATTCTTAACTTTGAGTTTTTGAAATCTATTAAAAGGCTCATGTGTATTTAACATATCCTCACAAAATATGTTTTCTCCTTTCTTTATTGAAAATGATATTCGTGACGTTATGTTTAAAGAAAACTTTTGTCATTCCGCTACCATTAAAAGGTTTCTTACATGCAGCTTTTCTCGTCAGAACAAGTTACTGTATCTTTAAGTTATTGCCAAATATAGCTAATCAAAGTAAATACAATCTTTGTTTCCATACTTGCCCGAATACACTCAGTATAACCCACATATTTAACATTATAATCTACACAAAGGTGGGATTTATTGCAGGATTGCTGCATTAAGTCCTTTACAAACAGGACTTCTACATGTCTTTGGCTTTCTATTCGGAGAGAATGGAATTGGTCCGTGTTGCCTTTATCAAAGTTGAAAGGAGTTATAAAGTTTACCCACTTGGTTCAGACCATAAACTGTAAATAAGAAGCCTCTGTGTCGTAGTTTCATAAAAATAGGCACAAATCAACTTATATTGCACAACTCCATAAGTTGATGCCTTTATTTGCAATGCGATGGCTCAGAAAGAAAAGAAAGTTTCTCTTTTTCGCAGCGTAATACTCACGTTCTGTGTGAAAGTATTCATGACAAAAATAACACTTTGAAAAAATATATTTATCATATATTAATAGCATGAAAAAAACTGCCCCGGGTGTGTAAAGGCCTTTAGGCTGCTTTAGTTTTAGCTAGGTGACTCTAATAAACTGGCAACTATTTGTCTAAAGAACATAAAGGGCGTTCTTTACAATGAGGTTTGAAGTTGCAGCTACTAATGTTTATAGGTAAATTATTAAACAATATTTGGGTTTCTCTGGATAAGAGTTTCAGCGTCCGAAACCAAAACCTTACATGTCAATATTTAGATTGTCAGAACCCTTAATTAATGCATTTATTACTTTCTAATAAGCCTTTAAATCCAATGATAAACATGCAAGTAAGTCCTTCATAAAGGTTTTTCTATAACTAATCAAGTAAGTGCAATTAATAACGGCAGCTCCAATAATCCTGTTTCTGATCCATAAAGCATTAAATGGTTATAAATCTTATAAACTATGCATTATTAAAAAAAAAAAGCAATGCATTCCATACTGTATGATAATAAGGTCATTTCAGGAATCCAAACAGAGATTGTCTGCTGATGCTGGACAGTAATGCATCAGGTATACGGAGGTTGCACATTCCACATTTGCTCTCCTGTTAAATTCTGAGTTTACCCAGAGTCCCATCCCAATAAACACTTATCTCCATCCAATAAACACTTGCTGTCTGAGTGTAAACAACAACTCCACCCGGCGTCTCAGGGAAGGTGATG
Organism: Anoplopoma fimbria; assembly: GCF_027596085.1. Lineage (NCBI taxonomy): Eukaryota > Metazoa > Chordata > Actinopteri > Perciformes > Anoplopomatidae > Anoplopoma > Anoplopoma fimbria. Next base: position 25,447,268 of record NC_072468.1, on the reverse strand, counting down.
GAAATCATTTTTTTTCGTGCCAATAGAACCGACCCCTCGACCTTGACCTGGACACTTGACCCCCTGAGCCCCGAGTACGTACCACATACGTCATTTTCTCCGTCTCCTCTTTGGACAGGATTTCCACCTCGATATCCGTGTTGTAGAATTGGCGACCCACCTGAGAGAGCTGGCCTGCAGGAGACAGTGAGGATGTTGCGTAGAGGTCAAGTTCTGCTTGTAAGACATTCAGTCACAATGGGCTTCTGTGAGCTTAATGACAGAGGAGTTAATTAGAGTCACTGTGTCCTAATGAATCAATGACTTTACATAGATAGACTGACCTGAAGGCACGGCGACGCATTGTTAATTTCACTTTTCAGCACATCTTACTGTACATACTGTAAGGCTAATGTATCATTGATTTATTCACCTGTTATTTAGTGTTTTCAATTAAATAAACAAATTGAAACTAAATGTAATCAGCTTAAAAACCTACAGCTCATTGTCTTGTACATTTTACTATGTTTCCATCGCTGCAGACTATTTTAGAAATCACACTCCAGTGCTCTAAAATGATGTATAGCCCATGCACATTGAACATAATTTTGCTTTTAATCATCGAGGTAAAATTATGTTTTTGTGGCAATCCAGCAGAAAGTGCAGATTGTTTTTTGTCTGCAGTTTATTACAACAAAATAGAAGACGCGTTGGGCATCTCAAGCGAGTTTCTCAGGAGATTTGGACTTTTATACTCAAATGTAGACCTGCGGCTCTGTGGGAGATATAATGATTTATTTAAAACAACCTAAAGCACAATGGCATGTTTTGAAAATGATGTGTAAATGAGCTAAGATATGGAAAAATATGAGATATGCCTTTAATAGTGTGTGTGTTGTGTCCTGTGTTGTACACTGGACAAGCCAACAACACTTTCTTTAGACACTTAACCACACTCAGGTTCATGAAGCTAGAGCCTTTCCCAGCATGCAATGGGCCTAAACCCCCCCACCGGTACCTTTGACGAACTGGGTGAAGCCCTTGCGGGTGCTGCGGTAGTGCAGCGTGAGGCTCGTCTCACACTCCTCCTCCACGCAGAAGCTCGGCGGCTGAACTTTGGGGAAGGAGAAGCGGAAGTACTCGTGCAGGTTGTCCAGCTCGTTGATGAAGTCACGCACGTTTCGCCCCAAAACCTTTATAAAAAAAAAAAAAAAAAAGATGGAGTATGGTGGTATTTAAATTGTACACAATAACGGCGGTTTGTTTATTGTGAATAATATTTCATTATGAGGTCATTTTTCATGTTGTCAGAATACTTATTTGAATGTTTCTCTGGAGGGAGCACATTGCTCTGGTGTTTCTACACTGAACCTCTCACCTTTAACCACGCCGTATATTCAGATGTATTTGCTATTCCTGTTTCATTTTGAATGAACAAAGGAGACATTTGTTGGGAATTTCACTGGCATAAATAAGTTTGGAAGTGATGCTTTTTAATATTTCAATATTTATTGAAACCTCCCAGCCTCTTCTCCTCCACCCTCCATATAATATAGGTTTTTCTTCTGTAGTAAAATGTGACTCCAATCTGAATGTTGTTGTGCAACCCTGTTGTACAATGACAATAAAAGATAACCTTGTAACCTTTAACCTAACTACACATTTCTTATCAAGAGTCAAGGTTCATGAGGCTGCAGGTGAGCAGGGTTTTCATTTATTTACACATGCACCATCAGGACGTGCATTTGATGCTGCTGTCAGCTAAAGACAACCGAAAGGAAAGAGGGAGGGGTCACTATGTCACCTTAAGGATGCGCTCGTATCCATAGTTTCCAATCCTCTTGACCATGTAGACCCCGAAGGCGTACATCAGCTCGTCGTGGGTCTTTCCCAGAACCTCCCCCGCTGCCTTCGCCAACCGCAGGATCAGGTTGTCACTTTTAAAGTACAGCAGCAAAAGTTTGTTTCAGCGTATTCCCAGTGGGATTTTAAACTCTGCTTTACAGTCGTGACATAAACAAACAAATGAAATGAGCGAGAACAACAGCACGGTATCTAAACAGTCTCCTAAGAGTCAAGGTAAAAATTGAACAATACAAGCTTCAACAAGTGTATCATTCTTTGCACCGCTGTGCTAAATGGTGTTAATCTGTGCAGCCGTTTGTGAAGTTGTGTTGATGAAGTGCTCCGTCATAGATAACCACATCAACACTCACTAGACAGCAGTTCGGCTGCAGACTAAGAGGCTTAAGCTCCTTAACAGAGCATGTCCAACCACAACAACAAATCAGGCCCTGAGCAATATAGTGCTATATTTCTTGCATAGGGATATTTTCTGAGATGGTTATTCTACCATTACAACCATATTCTCTTTGTGTGTCTGATGAGACTTTTGCCAAAAAAAACACAGTGTTTGTTGCATTCCAAGCAATAAAAACCACAACAGAATTCACCACAATATAACAAGGAAACACTATAAACAAACACCACCTACTTGTACATCTGATGCCGGACGAACTTGAGGTGGGGGATCTCCGCCCGGTTCTCGATCAGCCTCCACACATCCTCTCCGTAGGATTCGTTGATGTAATCGTTTACTGCTTCCAGATACAGGCCGTACATCTTCAGAGGATTGGAAACCTCCAGATTGATGCTAAATTAACTGCTCAACTGAGGAGAGGACAAAGAGGAGAAATGAGGTTTCACAAAATGCAGGTTGGACTCGTCTTTTGTTAGGGTCAGCAGTTTAAAATATATACTGTTGAGGGAAATCTCTTTAAATCCATTATTCCTTGAGAGGACAGACCTTTGGCAGTGTCTTCTTGTGAGATTAAAATACCACTTTTTGTTTTAATCTTTCAGTGCGAGAAGAAAATGTAAATGCATACTGATCTATCCACCTGCATGCAGGGGAGGAAAGAATAAAAGATGCCTGAGTCACACACGACCTCATGTTACCTCAGCTAACCTTCTCAGACACCGGCCTCATCTAAGAGAAAGAGAAAGACTCTCAATAAAGGAAAGCGTTTAAGCCGAGCCTGTGCTCTGTCTGCAGCAGCTGCTTTGTTTCTACACTCGCTGTAAAATGTCACCATCGTGGCAAATACAAGATTCTGAAAAAAACAAAACATGGCAGCCTGTGATGCTCCCATCCCACCAGTTAACCACAGTAAGAACGGATAAAAGAAAGAAAGAAAAATGGGGAAGGAAAGAAATAAAGGCTGCAAAGGTGTAAAAAGAGTCCCCTTACATGCAGTCCCTCGATGGTGTGATGTCCTGGTCTCCAACTGAGCCAGAAAACGCCTCAGCATCGAGAGTCTCCACCTGCAGCTGACATGGTGACACTTGGTTGTCAGGTCAATGGTGACATGAGCCAAAATAGCAGCACCAAGGCATGTTTGTGGCAGGTAGCACAAACAAGAAATAAACAATTCTTTCAGACAGTTTCTTGGACTTGCAAACATTAATTTGTCTAATTTGTAAAGCATTTGTATGGAGATTAAGTTTGTGGGTGGTTGTTACTGTAGATGGGAATTCCTTTTAAAAATACAAAGAAAAGACATTTAGTTTCTGTTATTATAAACCAGAGCGCACAATGTGAGGCTCATTATCTCAAAATTAGCCTGTACTCTCTTGCAACAACTCATTAGGACTAGCCGGTTTCTCGGGCTAATTACCTCAAATTTGCATAATTACGGTCAGGTGCACATTAGACTGACTCGCATTGTGTTGAGATTGGCGTTTGAACGGTTTTTGCATTTGGTTTGTGAAGTGAAGCTGAATAGACCCTCTGGAAAAAAACAAAAAAAAATCAGGGATAACTGAAGACTGGAATGTCACAAACATTTGTGTTTTATTGCCTCGAGTCATGATGTGTGTTTTGACCTGCTGGAACTACTTTTACATTTGGGAAAAAAAAGGAATATTAATTAAAAAAAGGCATATTTGGTCAAACAAGAGCTGCAGCTTTATTCAACAACTGTCAACAAGGATGGCTGCTCCACTGTGTCTAAGTGAGGGGATATATATATATATATATATATATATATATATATTTATATAACAGAGCTCCTTCTTCAAGGTTAATGCTCACCACTATTCTCACCACAAGGGGGCACTGTTACAACACCCGTGATTCATTACTGGTTTATCTAATGCTTCCACTGGGGGGGGGGAATGAGTATGGAAGTTAAAAGAAGTGTGTCACTCTGACCAGCTTCCGGTGAGACCAGACGAGGAAGATTTGCAGAAAATTTCCCCCATAAAAAAAAGATCAGATTTTTGGTCAAGCATGTTTGGGGAAAAAAAGGACTTTTACTTCTGCTGTTTTATTATTTTCATATTTAAATCCTGATCTGAAAGGTTACGGCGGCTCACACCTGTCATGTAGAGGTCTAATTATGAAAACACTGATTTAATCTCTCCAGCCACCACTCTCCTCCTCCTCCTCCTCCTCCTCCTCCTCACACCTCCTCTCCACCAGTGAACCAAAGGTGTGCCGACAGCTAGCGATAATGAGCCGCCCTCTGTTTCCGTTTTCTTGTGTGTCTTTTTCTTCATCCCTCCTTCATTTCCTCCCTTCTCCCCCCCGCTCGTCATCCCGTTCACCAGGTGCTGCTTCCTTTCCCCTTTTTAATGTCCTGCAGTGACACTCGGTGGCACTGGGAGGTCCGCCGCTTACCTCTTAACAGAGGGAGATAACAATGTGCTGATGGTGCCAATACCTCAGCTCCACACAGGAAGCTTTCATAAAAGAAGACATGACTCATCTTTTTTTTTTTCTCGCTCCGCTAATACAACACCCTGCCTTCCTTCTAACAAAGGGAGAAAGGTGTCAAAAGGTGTCCATTCGGGGGAGCCGAGGAACATCTCCCTCCTGTTGCTTGATGTAACACACCAGATTGCACAAATGGACACACACGGTCCTCTCTTGGTGGTGTCAGTTTCGCTCGTACTCATACATATTTTCTTTTCCGTCTCGTTATCTGTTGGAGGAGTTATCAGGCTCTGCCAGCCCAAACGGACGGGTGATCCAAATCTCTGATGGGTATCGAGGTCACTGCAGGCAGCCATGCATAGTCGGACCTATTCAGCTCCTGCAAACAGTGACGCGCTGATATATCATTTTTATTTATATATATATATGTAGTCAAAGCAAGGGGGAAAGAGCTCACTGTTGAAATGTAGGGGCATTGATTAAAGCGCCGGCGTGACGCTTTTTCTAACTGAGTCAGAGCGCACAGTTGTTGGGTGACAAACTCCCGCCATGAACTGCTTTTTATTGTTTACAACCAGCAGCCTCTCCGGATAAAAACTGACTGCACAAAAGCTGCAGGGATGAATCCTTTCTCTTTTTCAGATGTGGCAGAATGGAAATCCCTGCCTCTGTGGAGGAGCTGAATATGTTGTGACCTCGTGGTTGAATACTTAATAGGAGTCTTATCTGTATCCCTCCCCCCCCACCCAACAAACCCAACAACCCGCTGCAAAATAATGTGCCATATTTCTCCAGCACAATCCCACGACGGCTCCATCTTATTGGTTTCACTGTAGACACAGCGGGAAGCTGGGCTTTAATGCTACGCTAGCTGAATGCTAACGACGTTTGGGCGTCTTATTGTGGTTTTAAGCAGCAACCGAGGGCCTCTCTCTCTCTCTCTCTCTCTCTCTCTCTCTCCCCCCTGTATTTATAGCTCCTCTGTGAGTTCTCCCCCTCTCCCCTCCCCTCCCCTCCCTGCTTCCTCCCTTTCTGTTTCTTTTCAGTTTCACCTGTCAGCATCTCCATCCCCCCCACTCTCCCAATATCCTTTACTCCACCTGCTGCTTTTCTCCTTTCACTTTCTCCACGCCGACTTGCTCTCAATCTCCTGTAATGCCAGCCCTCTCTTTCCTGCCTTCCATCATCATTTAATGCAGCGTTTTGGCGATATATATATATATAAGTATTCTTATGGTTCGTCACTCGCCCTTTCAGCTGTCGTCCTCTCTGTCTCTCTTTAGCATTAGCTTAATTGAATAAAAAAAAAAGTATACGTGGGGGGGGGGGGGGTATTGTTACTCGGCATTGATTTCCATGATGGCGTGGCGCGGTGAAGCTAATAGCAGCTGAATTCACTCCGTCTCTCTGCAGGCCCTTTCAACTGCAGCAGATGGAAATACAGTTCTCTTGGAGGTGTAAAAATAGTGTCAAATCCCAACAAAGGCAATTCTAGAAGGAGAGATAAGAGGGGGGGGAGGAGGAGGGGGGGTTTTGCACGCCGTTCGTAAAAAGAAAGGAAATTCAGGGTTCCACAGTCTGCATATAAATATTCCATTAACTTCAGCCGGGCTCCATAACGGCATGGCGGCGCGGTTATGCATTCAGTGCTTGGAATTTAAAATGAAATTATTGCGGGAGGTGGAGGAGGAGAGGGGGAGGTGGGGGTGGGGGTGGTGATGGTGTTGGTGGTGGTGAAATAGCCGTTTCCTTTCTTCCAATTTCCTCCCTTTCCCCTCTTTCGCCCCTTCGCCTTATCACGGTTGACACTAATCCAATTCCAGCTCTGCTTGTGACAGCTCTAACGTGATCCTGTGTACCGATTTCCCCCCCACCACCAACCAAGTGTGCACTCACACACACACACACACACAAACGCAAGTGATGCACGCATACTCTGAAAAGGTCACATACAGTATCCAGACAAATACAGGGTGTACAGTACACACAGATATGCCATTTGCTGTAAACTACGATCCGTGAGATTACAGCCAAACCTCATCTGAAACCGAACAAATTCAACCGGTCCGCTCAGCATCGAGTGAATCCAGATTCTAAAAGGTCAAAAACATAAATAATAATGATAATATTTCCAGTCCAAATGACCCCTGAATGTGTGAAGCCCTGCAGATGCGTTCGATCTTCTCTGCTCGTGTTTCTATATATGTTCCCCGCTCAGACTCGGCAGCAGAAACAGTGACTCACTTCCTCGCCTTAATCCAACTTCATGCTAAAAAATGTCATGTTTCATAACCTCATGAACTGAAACAATATTGCGAAGAGGAAGCTTGAGTTTCTCTTAATGGCTCTGGGAATAGTTTAGTAAGAGAGGTTGTTATTTTTTTTTTTATAAAGGTGCATGTGTTACTAAGGTCAAGAGTGAACCTCAACGGCATTATTGTACAGTAGTATTGTATTGTAGTGTGTAATACTGAAGGCAGTTCTCATATATAGAGTTTGTAGCTATACCTGCAAAAATGTATGTGCTCTAAGTTGTATATATCCCCAAAAAATATTCGTTTGTAATTCAAGTAATCATGAACAAGGAAGTATAAAAAAACTGTCCTTTAGAGGCCGCTGTTTGTGAAGTGAGAAGTTAACTTTGATTTATTTGTCACGTAACTTCCATACTTCAGTAACACTACTTCCTAATGTTTTTAACCCAAATGCCTAAAACTAAGTAGTTTTGTTGCCTAAACTTAACTAAGTACTCTTGTTGCCTTAACTTAACCTACTAATTTAAGTTAAACCTAACCAATTCGTTTTGTTGCCTGAACTTAACTAAATAGTTTTGTTGTCAAACTTAACTAAGTAGTTTTGTTGTCAAACTTAACTAAGTAGTTTTGTTGCCTTAACCAAGTACTGTTGTTGCCTTAACTTAACCTACTAAGCTAAGTTAAACCTAACCAATTAGTTTTGCTGCCTAAACTTAACGTAGGAGTTTTGTTGCCTTAACCTAATCAAGTAGTTTTGTTGCCTAAACCTAACCACATAGTTTTGTTGCTTAAACTCAATTTAGTAGTTTTCTGTGAAGACGGAACTTTATTTTGAAAAGACTGCATTCATGTAGCGAGCAGACATTGACATGTGTTGTTTGACTTTCGTAGGAAAACGCATACAAAATGTTTCTCTTAAGCTATTATACAAACAGTTATATGAGGATAAGTTGACTACTATATTACCGTATATGTTATTTTTTTTACTTTACCAATATGAAAGCATTTTTGTAGCTAAAACAAAGATTTACCAAGGGAAATACCTAAAAATATAAAGATATTTATTTAATTAAGATGAACAGACTTCCGGACTAAATCCACAGGTTTCTTGAGTTTTGCTGGTTCTGTTGTGATACTGGGTTAGAGAGCAGTATCAGTGGTAATAAGACTTTTGAGTCTTTCCTTTTACTCCCAACACAACACGTGGATGTATTGCACCCGGTCTCTTGGGGCAACTGTGAATGAAGAAAGTATTCTCGGTGCGCCTTCTATGATGGATTTCTCTCTGTTTGATTATTGAATGTCGGTGCAGAATTGTGAGATTAGAAATAAGCCCTTGGCTCTTTGATTCTGAGTGACTAACACCAAAGTCTGACGTTTGCTATTGATGTTTGAGAAATTCTATTGCAGCGTCTGGAAATGAGAAAAATACACCAACAAACAACAATAGCTGGAAATGGAAGTTTTAATTTGATGTGTTTTTATGAAAGGTACTATGCTTAAAATTGACATATAACGCTCATTTTCTGGTTGAAACTTGTATTTCGGGATTTTTAGAACATGTTTTCATGCTTTGTTGCTGAAATAAACTAGTCTATTCGACTCTAAATTAACCATAATTTACTAAATGAACATCATTCTGTATTGAAGAAGACATTCTTCTTCTGACTTCCCTTTGCAGCTGTAGGAGTCGGCCCCTGCTGTGACAAACCGTCAGTCTGTTCGGTGTATAAGGTCACATTAACCTGCTCCAGCAGTCGTAATGGCAATGACACAGTTTGTGGTTTGGTAGGTAACCCAGATACCCAAATGTGCACAGTGCACAAGCACCGAAAAGACTGAGTTTTCCGTTATATGTCCCCTTTAATGTAATCAAAGCATGATGATTCAAAACACAGGATTGAAAACTACCCTCAAGCAAAACCAAGCACATTTTCAATGTTGCATTTTACAGTTATTGTTTTTTTTTTAAATCAGAAGTGTAACAACAACAAAATAACAGGCCAGTATTTTAAATTATATGTTAAAAAACACAGAAAGGCTTTTTTTCCATGTACTATGCTATTTCTTGTGACTGTCCTCACATGAAAAATATACAGCATCGTCAATTTTTCAGATGTCTACAACCTAGGCATGCTCGTTAAACCTGTGTTTACTGAGACCTCTAGTGACCGTGTGAATTATGACTCTCTTTGTCAGCGACAAAGGCGTAAGTAGCGTGACGTTGTTGTAGAGCAGCTAAGCCTTGTTGGGAGGAAGTCTGAGAGGATGGATTAGTCAACAAAGCGTGTGACTTGGACACGGGAGACTGCTATTCATTTCCTGTTTCCCACCAACTGTTATTGTTGTTCTCTTTTAGTCCCCAAACATACTCTCTTCTATTTATTTGTGCCTCTACCCAACCAAAACATATCTATAAGCACAGCAGTGGCTGATCAGAAAATGCTTACATTCATTACTTTTGTAATGGTCATATGTGACTTTTAAAGCACATTATTTATTGGGGAAGTAATGACAAATGTTGTTTTATCATTTAGTTTGGAGGAAATTTTGTTTTTAGTGGATTTTTAAGGGAATACATTGATAAATACCTGATGAGCCACATTTTCAGGCATTGTATGGCGTATGCAGTTCCAGGTAAATGCTCCCACTAACTGTCTTTTCAACAACTACAATCTTCAGAAGCTTACCTCCGGTTCTGAAAAATGAAGCCAATGCTGAAGTGTCTTAACCCTGCATTCCCTCTACTGTCCATCAAGGGGCGACTCCTCTGGTTGTATAGAAGTCTAACCCAAAACACAGGAGTTGTCTGTGTTTTAATCTTAGAACTTTTACCCTTTCGCAGTCTGTTTTGAGTTTGTGAAAGTTCATTTTGGTTGCCTAAAACTCGACCCTCTTGTGTCACTTCTGGTTGCAAAAAAACAAGATGGCAGCAGCCAAAATGCCGACGCGAAGCTTCAAAAATGGCAGTCTACTTTCCATTTTATTCGTCACACCTTCTGGTGTGTAAAGTCTCTAAGACGACGAAAGAAAGCATCTTCAAGTGTCACAAATGTAAACTTAAATGAACAAGTTTTAGTGTGCTTTGTTAAGGTCAATAGGCATGTAATGAGATTGATAACAATTTCAAAAAGGGCTTAAGGCAGCAGTTGCCACAGAAATATGTTAAAGCTTGAATATCCTAAGCCGCTGGGGATTTCTAAACTACTTCACTCTAAAATCCATTTAAATTTTACTGTTATTTACACTTTCCACATGTCTCTATCAATTGTATCTTACCTATTTACTGATAGAATACATTTTCTGGGACCATATAGTCATTAAGATTAGGTTAGTTAGTTTTGATGGGCCTTTGTTTTGTAGGTTGTGACTGTTTCACTTTTTCAAATCTAGACAACTTGCTGGTAAACGTGTGTATGTATATATATATATATATATATATATATATATATATTAAATATCTTTCTGTCTGGGCCCCAATTTGAAGCTTCCGTAGCTTATCAGGGTGTCGCATTTCACATATCTCCATTGTGTTTTATTATTGTATTCTAACAAAATGAAAGTCGCCTAGAAAGCGGTTCCTTTCCGACCGAGGCATTAGTTAAATGTGTTTCTTACAGTAACTGGAGGCTGTAAACAGATGCTGCAGCTCTGTGTTGATTTCACACCTTGGTCGTCGTTATTAGCGGGCGAGAGACATCGAGTGGCTGCAGCAGGGGGAAGTGAGGACACCGAAGGCGGTCGCATAAGTGATAAATGAATTGTAATAATGACTATCAGTGCTTTATTCATTTGCTCCTTTTATCTGTTTTCTGTCTGTGGGTTTCAGCATTAGCTGGCTTTTATGTGCAATTTACTGATCTGCCATCTGCCCACACTGATTTATATGGGCCAAACAGCTCACACTGGACTGAATGAAAGCAGATAATTGTGCCCATTGTTAGTAATGCTGGCAGCAATTCTGTTTTCGCTTTATGCTAAAATCAGGATTCAACTTCACATTTCATTTCATAAATGCAATCATTTGCCACTCGGGCTGCAACGGATCACAAAAAGTGACGGTTCGGATGGTATCGTAGGTTTGAGTCACGGAGCGGATCAGCAGAAAAAAAAGGGAGCAAATATAACTTTTAATCTGTATTAATACAGATTATTTTGTTGTTTTGTTATAGCAGCTTGTACACAAGGCTTTAGACGATATAACTGTACTTTGTTATAGTCATCTATAGTAGTTATTTTCATAAACACACTATCAAAGTGATTATATAATATATTAGATTGTATTATTATTGGTTTGAATTTTTTTTGGCTAATTTTAATGATGCATTATAAGCTGCTTATGTGCTAGTGAGCTAGTGTTAGGAAGCTAAACATGTCATAATTCCCTCTCTAATATCTAAATTATACTGCTTTGAAAACAACTGAATCTAGTTTCTCACAAAAAAATACATTTGAACACATCATGGTAACATTATCATCATGGCAAATTTCCCCGCTGCGGGACTAATAAAGGATTATCTTATCTCTTATCTTATCTTATCATTTATCTTCTCCCAATACCATAGATTTATATAAGTAGACGTAGTCATGGTGACGTCCCTCATTGGTTTGTGGACTGCGGTTTTGAAGCTTCGAGTTCGGCGTTTTGGCCGTCGTCATCTTGACATTTTGCAACCGGTGAACGGTAGTGACTATATTTGGACTGGTGAGTGAAGTAGAGACGACGTAAACGGCTCTGGTAGAGACCTGTCGATAACAAGGTAGCCCCGCCCTAAAGCATCCCCTGCTTTATGGTCTGTTTGACTCTAAATGGAGCATCATTTACTAAATGAACATCATGCTGTATTGAAGAAGACTTGAAACTAGAGATTGAGACCATAAACTCATGTTTACAATGTTTACTGAGGGAATAAATCAAGAGAGAAGTAGAGTCATTTTCTCATAGACTTCTATACAACCAGAGGAGTCGCCCCCTGATGGACAGTAGAGAGAATGCAAGTTTAAAGACCCTCCAGCAACAGCTTCCCTCTCAGAATCAGAGGTTGACACCCGCCCAATACTCTTCATAATGTTACTCAATACAACCAATACAACGATGCTAGCTCCCCTCCTGCAGATTTCAACCCAGATTTGTGATTCACAAGGTGTCATTATCAGGGATCGGTGACTAGGGAGCATTAATGCCTTTCTCCTGATCCAACTTATCCTCATACAAGTTCAGTAAAGCGTCAATTTACGTTATAATAAACTTCTGTCTTCAAAGGAAACAACTTAGTTAAGTTTGGACCACAAAACTACTAACTACGGTAAGTGCTGTTCCAGAAGTACACGAGTTGCATGAAAAATAAATGACATTGACTTGTTGTTTCGCACATTGAATAAACCGTGGTCTCCTGGTCGACAGATAGTTGTTTGGCAACCCTTCGTTATTCACTAATTGGCACCTTACAAATAAGGTGCTTCACATAAATCAATTCACAATCTTGATTTGTGAGTTCCCATCTCCTAGACTCCAAAAGTGGCAGCCGAAAACTAGTTCCAGTCACGGAAGTATTTCTGCTCCTGTGAAGTGGCAAGCTGTGTGTGTGTGTGTGTGTGTGTGTGTGTGTGTGTGTGTGTGTGTGTGTGTGTGTGTATGAGAGTCTCTGTGAAGTGAAACAAACTTTTTATTTTAGTAACTGGAACAAGTGCTGAAGGAAGCAGTCTTCCTCTTCCCTATACGTCTGATTTTACAGTGTCCACACAACACGGGAAGAACAAAAAGATGTTGCACCGTTGATCTTCTCTCTCTGCACACACACAGAGAGGCACACACACACACACACACACACACACACACACACACACACACACACACACACACACACACACACACACACACACACTTAACCCACACGCATCGCGCACACACTCCTCAGCACATCAGTGAACATCCCATTTCCTGTTCTTATTCCCAGAGTTTCCACAGGGAATCATTCAATTGTGTTTTTTTTTTTATTTCCCTCAGAGTGTAGCGCCTTTGTGTTTTTATTTTTTTTGCGTAGTCGGGTAGCGATGTCTAAATGGGAGGCAAGGTCATGGAGTCTTTGTCAGGACGCACCACAGAGAAAACAAACGGCGGTGAAACAAAAAGCCAACCTCACCCCTCCGCAGCAAGGGAGGTAATTGCATCAGAAAGTGGTAATTTAAAACAGGGTTCGTGGCCAGGCAGTGGTAGGCCGGCTCTTCTGTGTGTGTGTGTGTGTGTGTGTGTGTGTGTGTGTATTGTTTCAAAACAAAAGCTTAGAAGGGTGAAGTCAATCATTCACACAACACTGTGAAGGAGTCTTGAGGATCGTTGCTGAAGTATTGTTTACACTGAAACAATGGACGCACATCAGTTCTGACCACGTTGGATGTAATTCTTACTAAACGGGTCGATGATGTAAGGAAATGCTTTGTGGGTAATAACGGGCTCCGCTCTGTCCTAAGCTGCTCTGTTATTATATCAGAAAGGCCGACTGCAGAGTATTAAAACATCTGTGTTCAGCATATTTACTCATGTGATTTGTATGAATCCATCAATTATTGTTTTTGAGATACAAACAAACCTTTACTCCGTCCAAAGCACCAAGTCATTCTCTTTATATATCCATATGTGTTGTAATTTGATTCAAGAGTACGTAAAGTTAAATAAGATTAATGGGTATTGAAAATGACTATATTTAAAAATGAATAATTAATAATACACATATGATAATATTGTGTAAATAATCCAGCGCCTGTTAAATAATTTGGTATATGGTTATAGATGCTCCCTTCACTTTCCCACACTCGTATTTTGAGTGTAATTTATTTTCCACAAAACGCACAATAAACAATGTTAAAGACCAATTTCACTTATATATATATATATATTTTTTTTTTTTTTTAATCTTTATTGTATAATATTTTGGCAACTATAATAGCATAATGAATTCTGAAAAATGTGACGGCTCTATTCCATTTTGCATTTTGTATTTAAAAAGAGTATTTTAAGCCGTTGCATGTGGGAAAGTCACAATGCTCTTCCCTGATTGGTCGACAGCAGCTCCTCTGACTGACCTGAACCTGCTGAGGGAGGCAAACCGGCCTGAGGAACTGGACTTTTGAGGTTCCTGGTGTCTCTTCTTTGTTGTGTTTGAAGAAATAGGACACCTTTTATTTCTGTTCCTGCAGTTTTTATAATATATCTTCCTCTAATATACACAGCTAATGCAGATAAGTCCTGGCACTTTTTTCTGTGGAGAGTCTTAAAGTGTGAACTGTCCTTTAATCCTGGCATCCTGCAGCAGAGGACGGGTCATCTGGCAGCCGATGAGTCCCAGTAGCGCCGTTAAGCGTGATGAGCTGGTTAAACAGCCCCCTGCTGGATAAACCAGAGCAGTGCTTCTGTCTGAAAGCTCTTAAAATGGTCTGAGACTCTCTGAGGCCTCCTGCAGACCGTCTCCCCCGGTACAGCGGCATGAGCAAGGACTTCTGTCTCAGAAGACTCTTTTGGAAAGCAGATGATACCAAAAAAAGAAAGAAATTGGCAGTGGCAGTTCTTTTTATCAGTCCTGACAGTGTGTATCAGCATCTGCTGTCAGCTGGCAACGCGTCTCTGCAACAATGTCACTCTTATTTAAGAAGTGTGATGTTTTAGTGCAAAGCGGATAAAGATGGGAAGTTTGAGAGAAGGACAAAAACACATCTTTGAGTTATTTATTTGTTTCCTCGAGGATAGATAACTGTGCATTTTATGTGAAGATTAATCTGATTTTCATTTCCATATTTATTCTCTGGTGATTTTGCAGAAAAGCAATATCTCTTTGTACGTTTTCCTCTGGGTAACGGTCCAGATGTGGAGATTAAAACTACAAATATAATGGGTTTTTTTATGGATTATTGACATGGGACATTTGACATCAAAGTTCAGCATTGAAACCAGGTATCCCTTTGAAGCAAATTCCACTTTCTGTGACTGCTGGTTATCTATCAAATGTTAAATTGCTTTAACCTTTTTTGGGGGGAAGATTGGCTGAGATATTGGTGCTCACGGTGCTCCGGCAATCTGTCTGTGCAGAGCAGTTATTTTTCCATTTTCTAGCTCCTTTTTCTTTTTGCACAAATGCTCACTTTGAAAGATTGTCAGTGACTCCGAGAGGTTGAGCTCAAGTTATATAAAGACGGACGCGTTGCACGATGTTTTTTTGTGGATCTCATTTAAATCTTGTGATACACTGTTGACTTTTAAAAAACAAGCGCACCAACCTGCATGTTTTGCCCCTTGTTATGTGTGGATTTAGTTTTTTTCGTGCCAGAGCAGATAAGACGGCGCTGTGTGTTTACGAAGCGTCGCTGTGCGGCTGGTTCTGGATGCTGCGACGTTAAGGTCTCTGCCAAGTGATTGGGTCTGAGCAGGGATCTCCTCGTGGGGGGTAAATGGAGACCAGACTGTCGGTCTCATACGTTGAACACATGAATGAGATGAATGCCAAAGTGACAGCATGCATGTCTGACTTCAGGCTCTATATGGAAAGAAATGATAAATATACTGAATGTAGAAAATGGTATGCACATTTTAATCAACCATTTCACCTTATTCATTTTTCATACTAAACATGTGGGCTCACAGGAGGATGATGATGATGATAATTTAGTATAATTACATGATTATACTACATTTTGCACGTTCTGTATACAGAGACAAAATACCCCCATAAAGAACAATGTCTATTTTCTGTTTTAAAATATATATAATTTGTACACACAAAGTTTGCTCAAGTAAACACAGCAAGCTTATATTTCTAGATATATATTGTAAAATAAAGTCAGTTGGTTAAATTTAATAATACATTTCTTACCTTTGGTTAGATATTATGTTATTGTGTTAAATGATGGTGTGGACTGGATGTTGCATGAATGTTAGTTAGAGTCTGATGGTGGCACCTTGATGGTAGCCTGTCATCAGTGTGTGAATGGGTGAATGATATGTAATATACTACTGACTGTAAGTCGCTTTGGATAAAAGCGTCTGCTAAATGACTGTAATGTAATGTAATGTAATGATGGAGTTCATACTTTCTCAGAAATCTGACACTAGCAAAGCTGTTTCACATATTACAAAAAAACCCACTGGACAACCTTCCAAATGATCCTCATATTAACAGTAAAATGTGTATATGTATATCCTTAAAAAAAAACCCCCCACAAAGCTTTATTTTTTATTACCTCATAACCACTTCTTTTCATTTCCTCCCACCAGCACAAATGCTGCAGTGAACACGTGTATTTCCCAAATTGTTGTTAGCACTACTTTAATAACATGCTACGTTAGGTAGTTTGCAGTGTATGAAACATTTCATGTCGGCAGTCAGAATGCAATGCAACAAATTCAATAAAGAAAAGATCAGACACAGGAGGAGAGTGCTGAGCAGGGATTTCTGTGTTTTAAACATGAGAAAGAATTATGACTCATACTTCCCACTGTCTGCATATCCATATATCCTCAGCTCAAGAACATACAGTAGATGTAAGTGTCATCATTATTTGTATCAAATCTTTACCATGAGTATAAATAAGTATTGTTTACCTAGATCCACAGTTTGTCTACCTACGGTCTTGACTCCAGATCCTCACAGTCAAGCTTTGTTTATACTCTCTCACAGCTCCGAGCATGGACAGGGAGGGATTGTAATTATCTCTTAACTCATATCTTATATTCATGGTCTACTTTATTGCTTGTTTCAAGCCTGTAAAAAAAAAGAGCACAAGTATTACAAGCATTATTAAGAGAAGAAGGTTGAATATCCTGTAAACAATTTGATTTGGCTGCAAAATATTCACTCAAATGAAGATTTTTAAGACCTCCTGTTTTAAAAAAATCTAAGAACGAATTGGCCCTCTTTTTTAAAAATCCCTAGACATGTCTATAGTGCTTTTATCAGTGAACTATTTGTGACAGTGACGTGATTGCACCATAAATTGCGCCATTTCCGGATTGTGCACCTCACTCTATTAGTATAAACTAAGCTTCACTTGTCACATAGTTTGGTGTCTTTCACATTCGTAAAAATAACAATATGCAGTCTAGTTCACTGGACTGCAGAGAATGCAATGGGTTGGACATCCTCATATCTTAGTTACGCCCTCCTGTCAGCAAGACATGGCCTGTTGCACTCACTGACACTGTAGTCCAATTTACCAAGAATTGACCTACTGATTGAATCACTTGCAAGCACTAGGTGCCCTGTCTCAAGGTACGATCAAAAAAGATGCTGCACGGATGATATATAACACTCCAATAAAGTTCTGCAGCTGAGTGCAACTTGCCCTTTAATTGTGTTTGATTGCAATCATGTCTGTGGCAAAGTGTAAATGTTGAACCAACAACAACCATGGCCATGGCCGTAATCCAAGATGGCTGAATGGTGAATTTGAGGCTTCAAAACGTCAGTCCACAAACCAATGGGTGACGTCACAATGACTACGTCCACTTCTAATATACAGTCTATGGTGAGAACATCACAATCACATTTTAGAAGGTCTGCAACGAGGACCAATAAAACAGTTCTGTCATTCCGACCGTTACACCCAGCAACGGCCTGCATGGCTAACATGAGCCACAGGAGTCTGCCTCTGCAGAGCTCGCCGTGAACGACTTCATCAGGTCATTCAAAGAGAAGGCTGCTCTGCTCATTTACTGCAGCTACACTCTCCTTGTATGCTTCAGTTGCCCGCGACCACCCTGGTTCCCCTCATAACACTGTCGCCCTGGGATGAGATTACCGTAAACCTGGAGCCGTCCACGTTCACAGCACAAACGGAGACGAGGGGACACACAGGCTTGATTTTCACCGTCCTCCATTGTGCGCCCGGAAGCTGGGCGTCGAGATAAACATGAATACAGAGGGAGGCAGGTTTGTCGACAGCGGTGTTGTTGGGGATGCAGGTCTTTTTTTTTTTTTTCCTGCTCCACCGGTGCCAGATGCTCGCCGTGTGCCAAAACGCCGCCACACATCCCCACCTCCCCCACCCCTCCGTCCTTTGCCAGCTCCGACACAACCATCTGCGCGCTCACTTGGCAGCCTCTCTCCTCCAGTCAATTTTTACATTCTCACACAATTCTCATTCCTTCCCCGAGAGAGACCTCGAGGGAACGTGTCAAGGTGTTGGGAGTCCAAGAAGTCCCGTGAGGATGCCTCGCCACTGAGCTCGGCAATTTGTAATTCCTAAACTCTACCCTGGGCGCTCTGTATTCTATTAACATTTATTAAAGCGTATCAAAGGCCTGAGAGGAAGCACCGAGAGTATTACTTTGTTGATGCCGAGCACTGACAGCGCTCAGATTTGTTAGGAGGACTGCAGCTTTATCTATGTACCTTCATCCAGAGTTCAACATCACCCGAAGCCAAAAGTTGGGCACTTTCTTTTATAATTTTTTTTTCTTGTCGTGTGATTACATTTTCTGTGAGGGCCCACAGATAGACTCATTCCATTCTGGGCTGAAAGAAAATGTATCTGAGTAGAAAAAAAAAAAAGGCCTTTTTGTTCATTTCATTTTATATTTTTTTCATATCTGCAGAAATTGAAGTGCAGTTGGTACAATCTCAGAACCTGTAAGAGCAAAGTGCGACACCAGAGAAGGAGTCAGAAAAACAACAGCTGGCGAGGCGACAACGTGGCATATTATTTTTTTGGGAGTGAGATGAAATCAGAGGTGAGGAATCTGATCACGTGCCATCGGCCCCTCGCTCTCTTAACTCTCTCATTATACCCCCCCTCTCCTGCCATGCCTCATTGTCTTTCTCATCCCAATTAGCGCCGTTTCAAATCGGTCCAAGCGGTTTTAATCGCCGACCAGATAGCCGTCGTGCCCGGGAGGTCTCTGTTTTTAATATTTTATCCACAGCTGTGTGGGCACCATCAGATGAGATTTCCCACCATAACTCTCGTTTCATTTTTTAAAGCTTTCATTTAACCCCCCCGCTGCTCAGAATAGAGGCGTCAGAACGCCGTCTAAATAACGATGATGACATTTCATGACTAATTGATGCCGCGGTACCGTCCCCAGCTCGTTCTGTGGAAAAACACACAAGTGGTGGTTAGCGTTAATCCGTGCTGATGCAGGGATCAGAATCATACAAATTTAGAACAGTGGTGTTAGCCGCGGGGATACACACTTACTGAATATTCTAAGGGGATACGATGACTCTTGTTTCTGGGAGATGTTTCAGTGAAGAGGAGAGGGAGTGCACGCTTTCTGCGTAGTGGAGACAAGGATTATACTTCATTTTATATGTTACAGTACATATTTATTTCAGCTCTTTCTTCTTATTCGGTGCAATTAGTCATAGGAAGGTTCACTGTGTTGCACATAATCAATGTGAAAGAAGCTGCATCCCTCGTTTTCAGTCAACGTATCCTCGTAAAACTCTTATGAAAAAGTGATTTTAATAACCTTAAAAGGGCCGTACATACTGTATGTGGGTTTACTTGTGCGTTTTCCTACAAAAGTCCAGCAACACTCATTAGTTTTCTGCTCATTAAACATATACAGTCTTTTCAAAATAAACTTCCATCTTCACAAGAAACATCTTAGTTAGGTTAAGGCAAAAGAAACCCGACAGAGTTAGATTTAGGAAAGGATTGTGGTTTTGGTTAAAATAATACAAAATACTATTTACTATACTTAGGTATGGCAGTTATGTGGTAAATAAATCAAATTTCATTTTCGTTTCACTTGATTAAAAACAACAAAGGCCGTTTTTTTGTTTGATGCATCCACTTCCCTTCCCACCCGCCATTTGTGGGTTTTTTTGGTCTTTGTATTCCTGGTTCATTACTCAGTGGATTACATACAAATTGCTCCTTTACAGAGTGCTGATGGAGATATGTACACCATCAATGAGCACATGTGCCCCTGGTCACCTTGAACCACAGACAGGTAACCCCTCCCCCGCTCCATTGGCTAAAGAAAAATGCAATCATCTATTCCTAATCATTGGAATTGTGTGTTTGTATGCAAAAAACCCACTTTAAATGACAATAACAAAGTAAAAATATATTATCTCAAACATCTATATGGTTTACACTGACCACATTGCCTGGCGGCTTTTAAAAAGAGTTAGTCTGGAGCCTGGCTGTCAATTAAAATTCTAAGGAAGAAAATTGTAATCAGAGTGGAAGATTTTTATCGGCCAAGACAAACAACCCATTCTATTCAGATGAAATCTCCAAAAAAAGCCAGTAATCAAAGACTGAACAACTTATTTTGTAGTTCAGCTGCGAGGTCTCAAACCCCTGGTGAGAGAAATATCAAAGTTTTACCTTTTGCTCTCACGGATAGAAACAAAAGTCAAGGAGGATTGAAGATGCCTGTTAGGTCTTAATGTTCCACAGCGTGGATTCTGATGAGAAGAGGTTGAATGCAAAACAAAACATCTGAATGAAAACTCTATGCCCACTAAACAGGGCCCTTCAGTCCCATCTCAGCAGCAGAAATATGGAGCTGCACCTGGTGTTGCATAATGTGAATGTAAAAAAAAAAAAAGAGTTTGTGCTCAGCAAAGCATTCCCTGACAGAATACTAAAGTGAGAACTCGTCTACCTGCATGACAGCACACTGAAAAAAAAACCCTGTTACTTACAGTTATTGAGCCTCT
This sequence comes from Anoplopoma fimbria, assembly GCF_027596085.1. Taxonomy (NCBI): domain Eukaryota; kingdom Metazoa; phylum Chordata; class Actinopteri; order Perciformes; family Anoplopomatidae; genus Anoplopoma; species Anoplopoma fimbria. Next base: position 25,426,653 of record NC_072468.1, on the reverse strand, counting down.
TTCTCAGACCTGCAGAGTTTGCTGTTGATGTTTTTTTTTGTTGCCACTTAATTAGAGAAGCTGATGTCGCCTCTGAAATTTGGTGATAAAGAAGCTGATGGGTTTTTTATTCGCATAAAGCCTCCTCACAGACCTGTCTACGCTGTAATAATTCACCTCTCTATGATGCGTCATCCATCTCGCCAGGCCACGCCGTTGTTTTTTCTTTCAAGTTATCTGATATCACACCTCAGACAGCACAATGTTCTCTCTCTTTCTACCCGTGTCTCTCTTTAATAACACAATCCACTCACACAAACATTCTCCCCCCTTTCTCCTGCGTTATCCAGCCTAATACAGGACTCCTCCTCCTCCTCCTCCTCCTCCTCCCCCCGTGTGACCGGTCCGCTTCTCACCAATTAGACTTGTAACAGTATTGATTTGCATGTAAACAGGATGTGGCTCTTGTTTTTTCCCCATGGTGCACTCTCACCTTAACTCATTCATCAATACGTCAATGCCCTCGTCCCAGTCTTCTCCAGCACACTTTGACAAATTGACATCCAGCGTGGGCTGAATGAAACGCCTATCAAAATAAATGCACACACACGAACACACACACGTATGTATATTGTTTATTCTCTACATAGAAAATAGTTTTACTTCTCAGCTGAAAGTATTTAATCCATTTAGTTCAGTTACACACCCAGGTTGTTTTTCTTTTTGTGCGATTAAATTGCATGTCAATAAAGAAAATTCTAACCGTATTTGTCGGGTTAGGGTTCGGGTATAAATAGGAAGCAATACACGGCGTAAAAGTAGCAATTTGTTTTTGCAAAGCAAGGTCACAGCAAATAAAGGCATCAACCAATAACGTTGTGCAGATTGGACAGAGGCTCCGTAGTCCCAACCACGATGGCAAACTTTATTAGTTCATTCAATTCCTTGACGAAGAAAGCACTTACCAGCTTTTCACGCTCACAATTCTGACCTTTCACAATAAACACTGCTTAACAGTTTACCAGAGGGAACTCAAATTCTGTCAGAGAATTTTCCTCAGAGGAAACTCAAAGTTTCTTACAGCAGCTTATTGCTCTACAACAATTTACCCCAGACAGACGCTGCTCTGGGTCAATAGGATCCTCGTAGTTGGTCCTCGGCCTGCGTGAATCTTTTCAAACCTTTTATTGAAAAAGTGTTTGCATCGCTGCTGCAGTGGATATTTTTGATTCATAATTTTCGCAGGTGAGTATTTTGCATTTCCGTGTCTTTCATTCGTCGCCGGTGTGTAAAGGCCTTTAGCTGAAAGTTATCTCAACCCAGACCACGATAATGGGGCGGCTGTGGCGTAGTGGAGAGCAAGGTAGTTCTCCAATCAGAGGGTCGGTGGTTCGATACCCGGCTTCGGCAGTCGATGTGTCCTTGGGCAAGACACTTAACCCCAAGTTGCTCCTGAAGGCTTGCCATCGGTGTGGACTGGATGATGAATGTTAGTTAGAGTCTGATGGTGGCACCTTGATGGTAGCCTGTCATCAGTGTGTGAATGGGTGAATGATATGTAATATACTACTGACTGTAAGTCGCTTTGGATAAAAGCGTCTGCTAAATGACTGTAATGTAATGTAATGTCCTTACCCTAACCAAGTAGTTTTGTTGCCTAAACCTAAGTGAGTTGTTTTCTGTGAAGAAGGAAGTTCATTTTAAAAAGACTGCGTGCATGTAACAAGCGGAAAATGACACGTGTTGCTGGATATTTGTAGGAAAATGCACCAAAAAAGGAGTCACTTTTTAGTCAGATATGATGCAAACTGTTGTGTGAGGATAGGTTGATTAATTGACATGAATTATTGGCCCTTTGGTCTGAAAAGACATTGAGGTCGTAGCAGTTCCAGACTGAACTGTGAGTGTGTTACTGCATGTGTGACTCCAGCAAAAACCACTTCATCTAACTTCTCAGAGACCACATAGCGCTGTGGAACGCCTGGCAGTTCTGATGCTTATCATCAATTTCAGTTTGGAGCTTTTTTAATGGCCTAGTCTGATTTTACACTGAAAAGGTGGATTAAATGCATTATTCACATTCTAATATGGTGGTGCTATTACAAACCGACCTATTCTCCTCTCTCTATCACATCCACACATACACCCACACGCACACACACACACACACACACACACACACACACACACACACACACACACACACACACACACACACACACACACACACACACACTCTCTCTCTCGCCTCGCGGTGATGAAATATGTGCATACTGTTTACAGCCTCATAAATTGAGGGTGCAGACTCAGACATAAAAGATTACATAAAGCAATTCCTTCTGGTTATTTTTCTCAACTCGTTTTGTTTTTTTTTCTCACATGGAAGTGAACTGCAGAATTGCTCCTCTCTGAGTCTTCCAGTGTGATGATGCGAACCTCCGACTCGGCCGGCACAAACTATTACCAACAGGAAGGCAGAGCGAGGAGCCTCCGGCGGGAAGCCCCCCCCAGAGCAAAAGGAAGACTTGACTAGCTGAGTACGATCTATTATTAAGCACCGGATCAAAGCTGAGGGAGGACGAGTTCATCTGCAGGGCTGCTGGGGTCGACAGGGTTGAAGGTACTGAGGATAAAAAAAGGACAGCAAGCGGGGAATTCATTCATTTCACATCCTCAACATATGTGATGTTGAGGTTCAGTAGTTTATTGAGTGTGTGGTAGTTCTTTGTAAGAAAAAAGTGACACTTTTCTGACCTTAAGACTCAGCAGAAAAAGGGCCTTTTTGGTAAAGCAGCAGCAGTTCCACGTTAAACCAGAGTTCAGCTGAAAATCCCCCTCTTTATGTATGTGCATGTTTACTCTGAGGAGAGGCCCTGTTGAATTCCAGCAACTGGTTATTATACAAAAAATATAAGTGTTAAATGTTTGTTGTGTGCGCAACACCTACCTTCAAAAAAAGACTGTGTACCGGTGCTCTACCTCTGCAACCTGCACGATATTAAGACATAAATTCAATAACCAAAGAAGATGCACAACAGCTCACCGGCAAATGTGAGTGAGAAATAAATAAAAAAACACTTTGCATAGAGAGCCTGCAGCAACAAATTGAGCTTCACCTGATTTGCATTCAATCTGAATGCCAGATTTTCCGGCACTATCAACACTTAGAGCCAGGAAACTGCAGGATATTAATCCAATATGAGGTCTGACTGTGAAATGATAGAGGGATAGAAAATAAGTGCAAATACAGAGGATAGGTGTAACCTGTAACATCAGCAGAAATAAGTTAAATATGTGGGAGAGTTTTTGCAGTTTTGGCTTCACTGCATTAAGTCTGTAGACGTGAGTAAAAAGATTAAGCAGTTTCACTTATTATTGAGCCATGAAACTGTGATTTTTGTGGCTTTGATTGCGTTCAAATTCAGTTATGTCTTTCATGTCCTTTATGTGCATGAATCCTGAAGTCAGTCCAGTTTCCAGTGCCACAACAAATGACACACGTGAACAGTCGAAACACTGCATGCATCACCCAGTGTTCTGCATCAACATCTGGCCAACACCTGCCTCTGCATCGCCTTAATGTAATAAAACCCCACGAAATCTCAGGTTACAATAAGTCAGAGGCCAATTTGGAAAGAGGTAAACAGCAGTGCCTCGTGTCGTGACTTGCCAAAAAATAAAAAAGATTGATCTGCATTTTCTTCTTTTATTGCTATGTTTACAATTCCTGCCCTTTCCAAGGAAAAATATCCATTTTTGGACCGAAATAGCTGCTTCGTCTCCGATTATTTCTGTTAAAGTTGCTGCCAATATTCCATTAAAGCAAGGCTATATTTATGGGGCATATTTCCCCAGTTAAATAGTAGCTTTGGCTCCTTTTACCGCCAAGTTTAATGTCTCCAGACCATCTGCATAGTTAATGAGGGAAGGGGTGGGGGGCAGAGATGGCACACTCGGCTGTAACCTTTATGCTTCTCTCGTTGACGCCAACTGGATCGATATATTAATACAAAACACTGGATGTATAAGGGCAAGAAGTCACAGTCCACCTGCCTGTGACCTTTTAAAAGGAGTCCAGGAATGCACGCGTCTGAGAAAGCCGAGGCTTTGCAGAAGTGGAGCTGCACAGAGTGAGGATCTGACGTGAAGGACCATCTTGAAGCAGAGCAACAACAGTGTTGCGTCACAGAGCTTGAGGCTTCTTACAGAACCCCTTATTATTTTGCCATATGGACTTGTTTTTCCGGTCCTGTGTGTGGCTCCGATGTCATTAAAATATGATGGAGCTCGATAACCTTTTAAGGCATCCAACCGCCGAACACTGACCTTTTCTTTTGAGCCGAGCGATAAGAATCAGACATAGATTTTAGAAGAGATTATCTAATCTAGAATGGGCAATGTGTTCGTAGCCGCCATATGAGGGGAATTTCATATTTGCTTAATTTTCTATAGCAAGGCTCGCAAATATGTTCCATGCATGATGAAATCAAACGTATCACTCGTAATCACAGTAATGTCATTAAGCCAAAGAAAGAGCAACATCTGCTGTTCTATTCGCAGTTTATTTTAATAACCTTAAAAGGGCCGTACATACTGTATGTGGGTTTACCATACCACTGTTCACATCCAGTTTTAAAATGTCTTCATGAATACAGTACCAAACATGAACATGGAAAATGAGCACCTGCTTTGTGATCTGACCATAGACTGTATATAACAAGTGGATGTAGCTATCGTGAAGTCACCCAGTGGTTTTCCAGACTGCCATTATGAAGCCTCTAGTTTTTCATCCATCTTTGCTTCTTTGGAACCAATGAACGGTATTACCATATTTGAAATGTGGAGGAGTGACGTAGAGACGCCACATACAGCTCTGGTATTGATAGCAATCTGCTAATCACAGTAAGCCCGCCCTAAAGCATCCTCTGCTTTATGGTCTGTTTGACTCTAAATGGAGCATCATTTACTAAATGAACATCATGCTGTATTGAAGAAGACTTGAAACTAGAGATTGAGACCATAAACTCATGTTTACAATGTTTACTGAGGGAATAAATCAAGAGAGAAGTAGAGTCATTTTCTCATAGACTTCTATACAACCAGAGGAGTCGCCCCCTGATGGTCAGTAGAGAGAATGCAAGTTTTAAGACACGTCCGCATTGGCTTCACTCGGCAGAACCAGAGGTTGCCGCCTGGATCTGACGACTTAATAGGTTGGAAATCTTTATTGGTCTACGTCTTCCAAAACTCTTACAAATCCCTGTTAAATAATAAATAACTTTGGTTTGGTTTCTGCACAAAAACTGCTTGGTTAGGTAAAGAACACAGTTAAAGAACAAACATGAAATATGTAGAAAGTATGGGCTCCTCGTCTTGGCAAGTCTGACTCTGTTTACATTTATATTTATTGGACTGATTCCTGTAAAATGCCTTTTTCACTGTAGCTACATTTGCTTTGAGACTATTAAATGCTGGTTTTGAAATATCCAACATTTGAGACGTATTTTAAGTGCCGAAAGTTTATTTTTTTCTTCCACAAATCCCATTTCAAAAAGCACACTGTAGCTTCAACATGAGTCCTTGTTTGATTTCCCGAGAGACGCTCGGCACCTCAAAGACTGATGTGAACACAGTTACCTTGAGATTAATGCCAAGAAAACAAAGACGTGATCAGAGCACTCAGCCGAGATGTTAGCACTCTTCTGCCTGTAACACTGAGAGGGCACCTCCTATAGATATGTTGCTCTTGAAAAATGACGAGGTGCTTAAGTTCGATATGTGCAGCAGCATATTTTATTTATTGCCATCTTGTGCTTAAAGCTACTTTCATCCAAAAATGTTAAACTATATTAACAATGCTCCAATGAGAAAAATGCACTACGCTGAGCATTTCAGCTGCAGTTAGACTTTTAACAATTAGTTCAGAGTTGAAAGTCAGAGCTCAGCAGCAGCACAACAAACTTTTGATCACCGGCTGTATCACCTGTTGATTCCTGCTGAAGGGTCCTTTTGGGACCGAGGGGGAACAGAAGGAGATCCAGTTACTGTTCCAGTGATGAAGGAATTGATTAGGTGTTTCATCGTAAAAGAGATATACGAGGGTGCAGAGGCCGTTAACAGCTGAGCCGACCAAACGCCAAATAATCACACAAACCTACTCTGAAATGGTTCTTGTCGTCTTTTTAAAAATGTTCTCAAAGAACTGTTACACCATATGCTGATGACAAATACTTTTATATGTTTGAATGTCAATTATTTAAGTGATAATATTCCTTTTGCATGCACCCATAGAGTTGCGTTTATGTAGAAGAAACCAATAGATCTTCCTTTTTTTGTGATTTTTTTCATGACCTTCCATGATACTGGGCTGGAAAAACGCTCTCGCCACCTATTCTACTCTATTTTTACCAAACTAACTGTAAGAAAAAGCATTATATCCTTTAAACCTTGTTACAAACTTACTCATTAATGTGTGAGAAAGTTCAACACCTTGCTCTCCTCAGGGCTTAATGTAGCTGTAGACTCTCACTGCTGAGCCATAACGAGTCACGAGCAGAGTGTGGAAGTCCTGCTGTTTGTTTACTGGGGAAATAATAAGTCGTGTCCACACAATTATAACAGCATATAAAGGAAACACACTCCATAGTTTCACAAGTTATTAGCTTAATGTTGCCTGAAAAGTATTTTGGAAGGATAATAAAGTATTTAATTTTCTTTACTACCTCTCAGTGCTTAATTTGTAAATCAGAAATCAGAACATTAAGAGGATGCTGACCAAGCAGTCGTGGAACATAAAAAACCACTGGGCCTGGTGAACAGACAACATCCAAGTCCTGCTGTTCTGAAACTGTACAAGATAGAATACAATCGAAAATATTGTATTCACAAACAAACACAAGTATTTTTGATCGGTCCAGTCGTAGTCAACACGTTAAAAAAGCTTGCAGTCAGACGTCGTCGGTGTTTCGGTTTAAATAATTTTAAATACATACTCATCTGTGTTTATTATATACGGATGAGAGACACCAGTTAACACGGTCTCTACTTAAACTGAAACACTGAATACAGTAGAACTTAAGTTTGCTGTTGGAATTTGGTTTTGACGACCGAATATCCAAAAACCAGACATTTTGATGCTGATAACAGTTATAATTCAATATTTAAAGCTTGATTACTTGTCTGTATAGCTGGGGCAAAAAGACATTTACTATGCCAACATGTGCAAGTACATTTTTTTTTTTTTTATGACTTCATCTGTAAAAATCTATACGAACACAACATGCTTCTGGCCTAAAAGAAGTGCGGAGGATTATACTTGCAAACCTTAAAAAACTCCAGACCAGGAATCGGCAACTCAACACTTTAACCTCTTGGCATTAATATTAACTAATATAATCAATTTACAGGCTTGAATTGGAACAAAAAGGGTGCCACTAATAAAAAAAACTGTCTACATAGTCAGCAAATGCAACATTGAGGGTCACAAATCATGCACAAAATATTAATTTGTAGGTACAAATGACTTATTCATAACAGAAAATACTCCACATATCCAACATTTGTAATCACAGTCATTTCAGATGGTACTCTATCTAAAAAATCTTTCTGTTTTTTCTTTTGTGTCAGGTGTCGCCTAGTTTACCAAGTTTTGAAACGTGTCTTCCAACAACAATATCACTCTCCCTCAACACGTCAATAGATGCCACTCCATGTGAGATTGGCAAGACAAATGGCTGTTAAAAAAGCAGCTGGCTGCTGGGTAGTGATTTTATTTCATTCTCAGTGCAGCGTCCAGCGCCGCTCGGGCAGATTGTTTGGGCGAGTGGACGTGTTGGTGCCATTGATCTTGGCCATCTGATAAGGAAGCCCGGCGACAGGCTGTTAACCTCAAACGGTGGGAGCATTAATCCATTTCAAAACGTCCCGCTGCTTTTCGCTTCGCTCTGCTCGATTTCTCCCGGATAGTCACACAGAGGAAGAACAGAACAGAACTATTCCTGTCTGCTCTTGTTTTTTTATTTTATTTCTTCCTCGAATGCGACGTGTTAGTGTTTGTTATGAAATGCAATCAAAACTCCTGACGAACTTTCCAGAAATGCATTGTTATCAGTAAAAGAAAAGAAATCGCTCTGTTTCTCTATAATCCGGAAAATGAGATTTGTTAGAGGCTACAAAGGTTTCATCTGACTGCAGCTCTGCGCTGGTAGCAGATTTAATAGAGAATCATTTAGCCCTCCAGCGGTTTACAGGCTTTTTGAGTTAACAGGTCATCCAGTTTCAAATGTTTATTACTGCATCGAGAAACGTTAGCGCTGGAAAGCGATTAGCTTGAGGCGTGCCCGAAGAAATAAAAACGGGATTGGCCGCTAATAGATTTGTTACAGGAAGTTGCACCGGGGGAATTTTATCATTAATGGGTGTGTTTTTAAAAAAGAGCTGAAGGTTAATGGAAAGAGCCTGAGGGCAAAAACACCGGATCGCTTAGCATCGAGGGACTGTTGCTAATGAATTCTGCGACTGATAGCAGCTTTGAGATTATTGTATGTCATTAGAGGTGTGAGCCGCGTTCAAACACACAGAATCTGATGTAACTATTTCTAATTAAACAAAAAGTCAATGGAAAGTCAACAGCGTGGTATTTGAAGACGGACTGAGAGCCTCAACAGAGGAATAAGTGGAAATGGGAAAAAAATATGCAGTATATGTTTTGGTCCTGGAGATTGAAATCAATGTAACTTCTATAAAGAAAGTTTTGACATTTATTGTATCACCCAGGCAATTTAGCAGGTATCCCTCTGGTCTGATCAGGTTCAAACATCTAATGACTATTCAGAATCTTCACTGGGTTTCTTGACTAGGTCACTACTTTTGTCCAGACTGAAATATCTCAACCCCTGTAGAATAGATTGAGTTGAAATTCAGTATCAATATTCATGGTCTTCAGAGGATTTTTCCTACTGACTTTGGTGATTACCTGACTTATCCTCTTGTGCCACCATGAGGATCCCATTTTTGATTTTAGGTGAAATGTTTTAACAACCATTGTTGGGATAAACCCTTGAGATGAACCATCTTGTTTTCAACAATTACACAGTATAAGGACGATCAGAAAAAACATTTAACAAAACTCACAAGTAACTTTTAGTTTATGAACTTATTTTAACAATGACATTCTCATCAGCTGTACTTAAACTCATTTGCTTGACTAAGATGGTCAATGTGTAAAACATACCTGCTCAACATCGGCATATTTGCGTCGTCTTTGTGAGCATGTTAGCACGCTGACATTAGCATTTTGTAGACTCTTAGCTTTGTTCCCATGAATTTATTCACGTATAGATGCATGATGGTTAATTGATGCTTATTGAGCTAAATGCATACATATGATTTATAGTCTCTGCAGGAATACAATCAACAAATAAACCGAAACAAGGCACCCAACTCTAGAATGAGTGAATCAGTCTGCATAGCAAAGGTTTTGTGTGTTATATATATGTAGGTGTGTGTATAAATGTATATGTAAATGTGTTTTGTCTGTTGAAACAAAGACAACATAATGTGGAAACCACTGACAAAAGGGAAGTGCTGCTTCAGCTTTAGCAGGCTTCTATAAATCGTGGCTGTACCTGGACCGTGGTCGTGCATCCTGCTACGGCCCTGCTGACACCGACTGCTACCACCATTATTATTACTAGTCACATTACTATTACTATTACCTGTACCATTAAGCATTTTAGCTTTACTTCCACCCTGAAGCCCTTTTGCTTTCTCGTTCTGCAGGTTTCCATGAATCGTTGTGGTACCTGGACCGTAGTCGTGCCTCCTGCTGTGAGCCGACTGACACCCACTGCTACTTCCATTATTATTATTAATCACATTACTATCCCTATTTTCATGGCTATAATTCTACTGTAATAATTGCTGCTGTTATTATAAGTAGTCTTATTATATGAATCATTTATGTCATATACATTGAATGTGTTGTATCTCTGTTATGCTGCTCATTCTGTACACATGACATCTATTGCATTCTGTCCATCCTGGGAGAAGGATCCCTCCTCTGTCGTTCTCCCAGAGGTTTCTTCCTTTTTTCTCCCTGTTAAAGGGGTTTTTTAGGGGAGTTTTTCCTGTGCCGATGTGAGGGAAGGACAGAGGATGTCCCATGTGCACAGATTGTAAAGCCCTCTGAGGCAAATTTGTAATTTGTGATTCTGGGCTATACAAAATAAACTGAATTGAATTGAATTGAATCTTTAGCGGCCGTGTTTTTTGTGAGTCATCCTGCTTGCTGCAGCTCTGACAGCCGTGCAGTAATTATCTTGCCCTGCATATGTACATCCAGTCTCACCCTAACCCAGGTTTCAGTAAGCAGATTTACGTGTAAACGTCTGGAGACTTGTGAGCCAAACGGCCGGTGAAGCCCTCCTGATGTCCCCGAGGCCTTTGGCAGGACATCAAGCAGGCTTTTCAGTTTCCCCAGACACCGCGCGTATTGAAGCCGGACATTCAAGCCGTTGTCTGAGGAGAAAACACAGCTTACTGTACGATTCACTTAGTGGGAAAAGCTTCCAGAAAATGGTATGCATGTTTGAGTGAAGTTTTGTTTGCCATTTTCAATGTGTGCTGTGGAGAAGCCGACCCTAACGATTGGGGGTGTCTGAGCATAATGCGGTTTGACCCGTCGCTAATGATGTCCTGACACTTGCTTAACGGAGCTCTAAATTTGGATAGCTGGCGTCTAATTGGAAGTGACGGGACATCACCTGTAGCTCTCTCGGCGCAGTGTTTACCAGGAAAATGTTAGGGGTGACTGTGAGGGGGAGGGGGGCCGAAGTGATCTGTTGGGGAATGTGGCTTCTTCTTCTCCTGTATCTCTCTCTTTTGCGCCGTTAAACCCATTTATTCACACTCGACGACAGCCACAGTTCATCTCTGTCCACCACCAGGCAGTCTGAGGTGGAGTAATAAAGGGATAGTTAACATTTGTGTGCTGCGTTACCCACAAGTCATGCATGGGCAGCCAGCATGAATTAGAAAACTCTTAAAGGTCTCCTCTCTCAGAAGCAAATGGATAAAAGTATCATATAATTCCAAACCTCAGTAGCTCCCAAAACGATGGTGATGGATCTTAGCTGTTGGCCATCACTGTAACCAAGATGGTTAAGGTTAGGTGGCATTAATGAGATAAATTAAGAAAGAACTTTAATAATCCCAAAGGAAATTCTTTTGCGAGTTTGATCAAAGATTACAACAGAAAAACAACAAAAAACAATAGAATAAAAATATAAAATATATGAGCAAGATAAATGTTAAAGAAGTAAAAATGACACCATTGCAAAATAGAGTAGAATAGCAATAAGAGTTAGGGTAATAAATAAAGTAAAAAAAACTCAACTGAAAAACAACAACAAAGATTTACAACAAGAGTACAAATAAAACGTATAATAAGTAATACAAGCACGAGTTCCTACTAGAAACTAAAATAGAAAAGTAATATCGAGCATGATATTGTGTGCTGTATTGTCAACGATTTTAGAAAAGTTGTAAAAATGTAGATATAAGTTGTAGACCGGAGGCTGTAAAAGCGCTATTGTCACTATAGCACCATAACAAGTCAGCTGAACTAACTGGGCATCTATCAATCGATAACATGAGAATCTCGGTAAATAAGTAATGTCTTTGAGCCAATGCATGGACCAATCAGAGTCCAGCTATGGGTTTGTATGAGGCGACATGGAGAGGCTACTCTTCGTTCAAAACAACAATGGCGGCTCCTAAAGAGGTTAGCGTAGATACTTCAATAGCAACTGTTGTATCAGAACTGGAAATCATTTATTCATAGCAAGAAGAGCAAAGAATTGTACTGAAGGCTTTTCTTGATGGAAAATATGTTTTTTTTTTTGCTCTGTCACAAGTCCATCAAAATGATGTCGGTTAGAGTTTAATTGACAGATGGTTCATCCAATCACCTGCCAAGCATGTTTATAAAGTGCCTGCCCTTTTCAGTTTCAACTGACTGCTTCTCAGATGGTTCTGTGTATCAAACCATCTGGTGTGTTAGGTTGCTGAGAACACCAAGTAGAACTAAAACAACTGTTGTATGGAACAGTCAGACTAGGAAGGTGAAGACTTGCAATATATTCAAAGTTTTTTTATACATGTATATAAATATATACATACAAATGGGTGATACTTTTAAGGAAAAACAGAGCAAACATGTGGTGAAAGGTTAAGAATATGATTTGTTTGATCAGTTTCAGTTTGTTAGTGTAAAGGAGGGTCAAACCTGAGACATAGAAGTCAAAGAACATGTTGAGATGAGCTTTCAGAGGCAGATTTATAACTAAACCTTTAATATGTTTGTTCAATCTGTTTAATTGTTAGTATTAAGTCACCTTGTCCTAAAGGTCTTTACTCAAACTCTTATGTTTGTAGGCAAGATGAATTCCTGCAATGTCCGTGTGGTTTTGGAAATGCCAATGGCAATTTTAGATATTTAAAGCAGGGCAGCTGGTACAATAAAACAAAATTGATGTGCAGAATGTTTAAGAAAACCAGTGTGAGCAAATGAAGCAGCGAGCTTCTTACTAAAGTTGGGCTGATGGACAAGAAGCAAGGCAGCTGAAGGTTGTTCTGACACATTTGTCCATCAGAGCAGACGACAGCACCTTTTAAACTTTTCTATTTCTGGAAAAAACTCCATCTCTGCTGCCACCAGCTCCATGAAATGGCGTCTCCATTATTTCCTCGCTCTCTTTATCACCCCTACCCAGGCATCTCAAGGAGTTAGGATGGAAAAGAAAAGACTCCATATTTTTTCTTATCCTCATTAGGTGGAAGCAAAGAGCCCTCTTTTTTCTCTCTCTCTTTCTCGCGGCCATCCCGCCTGCCGTTGTCTCTTAAATCTTTCTCCAGGCCAGGCAGAGAGAGCTGTGATGGAGCTGGTGCCATGCAGGGTGTGATCTTCTCCGGCGATACTGATGCTCTGAAGAGGGTACTTCAGCCGAAGGAGGGTAAAAAGAATGTGCTTTTTGAGCTCACACGTCGTGCAGCTTTGCATTCACAGTTGCAGTCGATAATTTCAGCAGGAATGGCTACTAATCAAGCAGTGAAGGCATCATTTCACATTTTAAAGTCCATTTCAGTATCTAATACGCCAATAAATCCTGCGAGGGTAGTTAAAATTCTTTCCTCGTTTCAAATCGTCAGTATTTAGTTTGGTTATTGAGCAGTTAGGGCCATCTGGATGCAGCAGAGTTTGGCAACATAACAAATTTGAAAAATGGAGGTGTTTATCTGCAGTTGGTAAGAATAGATTTACATTTATATCATGCAATCAGCCTAAATAATTTTGATGTGCAGAACTTTCTCTTGTGTGACTTTATTCTACCGCATTTCAGCGAGAAATATTGCACTTTTGATTCCAACATCTTACTCTGACAACTATGATTGTTCGTTACTCTTCAGATTAAGGTATAACGTGCAAGTTCATAAAATGTGATCCCTAGCCAGAGTTTAATCTAGCCAGCAGCACCAGACCAATTAGAGTATAAAAATACCCTTCACAAGAAGATTAGACTGCAAAGCCTTTTCCTACTCAGATTCAGGGTGCAGGTGTGAGGAAGCAGAGACAGAGTGGAGAGCAAAGGGAGCTTGGTAATACAGAATAATAATGGGCTTTCTCTGTGTAAAGAACATTGGTCACAATCAGAACATTTATTACATTTTAAACACACATTGCACTGCAAGTTCTCCCATTGTGCAGCATCTTTAATGGAGCAGCATTCCTTTGTGGGACTAGACTTAAACCTGCATGAACAGTTTTCCATTATCATAAGCTGGACAAACATTTTGGCCCAGTTGAGAGGACATGAGGTGGACAAATACAAAATTACTTCCTGCAACTTTGTGTTATCTTATTTATTACAATAGACCCTCGATGTCATCAAAAATAATATGTATAAAATACCATCCAGAACAGTTAACGAGCTTTAAACATTAAATCAAAACTGTTCCCAGCTTCAAAATGGTTGGCGATGTTCAGTTGACAGAATCAATATTCCAACAACAGACTCAAGGTCAACAGAATTGTGACAGGATTACAAACATTTTAGAACAACAGGTGTTTCAGTTTAACGAGTGACCGTGTTCACTGGTGACTCAGAGGTATGTGTCTGTGGTTGCTTGTAGTAACTAACAAACACAAATGAGTTTGTATTTAAATTGATTGAAGGTTTTTATGAGAAAACATACAAGTTCTTTTGGTGTTTTCAAAAGCTGCCGTCACTTTGAGCAACGATGGAGTCATTTGGCTGAGACTCACCAGTAAACTTGATTGCTAGTTAAACCAAAACACCGGCAGCGTCTTTGCCTGCAAGCTCTAAAACATGTGGACTACCACTGGACTGCTTGTAGCGCCAATTTTAAAACTCAAAAAAGTCAAACTTCTGAGTTTATGTCATGGTTTCGTTCTGTTTGTGAACACAGACAACGTTGTAAGCATCTAGTGACTGATATGCTCCTCATTTTATGGCTTGTGTAACTTTACAGATTGGTTTCTCTACTGATAACGTGTATGTATCTGGTCATTAAATATTGTGCCATTTGCTAATGTATTCTATCCACTCACTTATAGCCCATTGATCTGGAAAGTCAATATGATTAGATTGCATTTGCCATCTCTGTTGGTTAATGCCCTTGCAGAGCTTGACAACTACTGCACGCTCCCGTACTTCTGTTGCCAAGTTGCGTGCACACAATCCGGGCCTGAAAAGTGAAGCCAATGTGGAAGTGCCTTAAACTTGCATTCTTTCTAATGACCATCAGGGGGCGACTCCTCTGGTTGCAAAAAGAAGTCTGATTGTATAGAAGTCTATGAGAAAATGACTCTACTTCTCTCTTGATTTATTACTTTAGTAAACATTGTAAACATACATTTATGGCCTCAATCTCTAGTTTCAAGTCTTCTTCCTTCTTGGTCCATTTAGAGTCAAATAGACCATAAAGCAGCGTAATGTTTAGGGCGGGGCTACCTTGTGATTGACAGGTCGCTATCACAGTGTTGTCCCTTCTGGGAGTTATCTGTTTATACTTCCAGCAACTTTAACCCTTTCACATTGTGTTTTCACATCATGAAAGTTAATTGAAACCATTTTGGTCGCTTAGTATTATAGAGCGTTAGGTTGTAATTAATTCCCCCTCTCGTGTCCCTTCTGTTTGCAAATAAACAAGATGGCGACAGCTTAAATGCGTAATACGAGGATACAAACCTGTAGTTCACAAACCAGTGGGCGACGTAATGGTGACTATGTCCACATTTTATATACAATCTGCAATCTATCCTTGAAAATGTCAAAACCTGACAGATGTTCCAAAATGCTTGTGTCAGCCTGTAAGCGTTGTCTATACATCTTTATTATTCAGTAAAGTGACCCTGATATGGTGGAGACATTCAGAAGTGAAAGGTCAAAGTGTCCTTGTCTTTGTTAAATGTTATCGTATTTTCCCTCAGTTGTGTTTTTATGTGACCGTTGTTGGCCTTGTGGAATAAATCTTTTGGACGTTCCATTGATTGATAGCAAAGCAGCCTGTCGAGATGCGATTAAGTGTGTTCGACACATCAGATACAGGCCGTTTGCCTGCAGAGTCCTCATGTTATGTTGAGTGTAGTTATCAATACTGCAGTTTAATGCTCTGAGATAACCAGAGTGTGTGTGTGTGACTCTGTGTCTCAGTGTGTGTGTGTGTGTGTGTGTGTGTGTGTGTGTGTTGTGTGTTTGTGTGCTGAGGCGTTATTCTTACAGCCTGTGTGTGGATGAAACCCATCCATCAGTTCAAAGAGCAGAATAACCAAGAGTGACATTCAATTACGGTATGCTAATTTGTGTTCTTTATTTATTTATTTTGGCTTCACCATTCATTTACTTAATTAACAATTTTGGACGTGAGCTATCATGAGCAGATTGCAATATTCTTTCCAATAACAGGCCATAATGAAATATATTATTAGCAATAAAGTTAATGGAACAAGTGAAGTGAGACTCCTCATCACCGCTGGATAGATGGCAAATTAAGGATCATAAAGGGAACAAACAAAGAACACACACTCAGGAAAATAGCTCCTGTAAAGTATTGTTTAAGATTTCCGTGAGACGTTTATGGGATGTGCACACTTGTGTTGTATCTTTCTGATGCGTAATAGCATTTACATTGTCCACCTGTCAATGCAAGGCCTAAACAGAACCTTTTTCCCCCTCGTTGTTATTGCAAATTGGACCTTGTTCCCAATTAAAATGTAATTATAGGGTTAAAAGAGGGAGCTGGATGTTTTGACAGGCCTGACTGAACTCAAGACGCTTGAAGGTAATTAAAACTATTAAGCTGGACAGAGCAGCATCTGGCATTCATTTAGAAACTCTCATTTGTGGGTTGATTGTTTTTGTGATGTGCTCCTTTTACAGTGATACAGTACATTTTATTCAAAAGAAACTTTTCTCTGATTTAAAAGTACTGTGAGGAATTTTACAACTGGTTCTGAAACAGTCTCAAATGAACACTGACGCCTCTATATGACCTTCATAGGTTAAATAGACCATCAGCGTAAAGATTGAATATTTCTATACGGTTATTTTTAATGCTTGTCGTGTCGGAATCCGCGCAAAATCAGATTTAATCATTCAGGTTCACCCAAAAAATCAGGTAAGGTTTTTTAAATTTTAAGAAGTTTCACTCCAGACTAATTGGACAGAAAGAAACCAAGCAGCAGTGGATCTACTGAGCTCCAAGACCAAGCTGGACTGTCTTTGATGTAAAGATGTTAAAGCCTGCAACTGACTGAAGTTCAGTCAAAGCCTTTGGCAAGTATCTTTTTTACCAGTCCAGTAATGTACTTGAATCACAGATGTTAACCAAGGAAAAATAAGAGAGGTTTGGTTTAAAGCAACACTGCATTCAAGATATCTCAAGACAAATATAGAGGAGGAACAAGAAACCAAACTTTAAAGAGAATCGGGCAACAATTTATTTGAAAGGATGTTCAATTGACTCACGTGACGCCTGCCATGAACAAGACTCTTTGTGAATGTTTTCATTAAGTGTGATTTGGTCAATAATGTAAATTCCCTGTCTTCAAACTGGCCTCTGCTGGTCTCGGAGGCTGTGTTCACACAAACACAGGACTTTAACCCAGGAGACCGCTGTATTTGTCCCGTGTAAAACCAAAAGAAAATATTGAACTTACATGTGCTACCTAGATTAAAACCTGATTAAATTTGGTTGAAAAGTTGATTTTAATGGGTTTTTTTAATGACATATACATGAAGCCATGTCCTTACTAAACGTAATGATTTCTTCGCCCCGGTTTTAGCCTCAATTTCTTCACCTTTTCTGCTGCAAATCAGCAAATCAATACTTATTGATATCCTACAGTGGTGTGAAGGAGTTGCAGATATATCCTATAATACACAAATTGCAGAGCATTTACTGTAAACGGACATACATCAGAGTAATAACTTGGTATTCCATATCTGCTCTTGATAGAAATCCTATTAGGCCTATTTATTCCTGAATAAGTGTCCAGATGAAATGGTCTACTAATATAACAAATGTCTGGTCTGGAGGTGGACCACACATGACACTGGTTCTGTTTTATGAACTGGCCTGGACAAACCTCCTGCCCTCATTAGCTCCATGCTATTGAAGTATTTGGACTGACAAAACCCACATTTCGCTATCATTGCCCCCCCCCTGTCACCTTGTCCCCGAAGCCGGCGCCGTTCTGTATAAATAATGAAAGCGGTGATCTCCGAGTCTTGCTGGCTCTGCGACAGCAACCGGGAGCTGCTCCATTAAAGAATGAAAAGGCAGGAGGTTCCATTTTTTATTTTTTTTTTTGTTGCTCCCAGATCTCCCCATTATTAAAGAATCCCATTAACCGGGCACAAGAAGGTGACTTTCCCTTTCAGTGCGATGACACATGGAAAGAGGCCCCCAGTCGGGTCAGAGATGGGGGGCTGCTGATGAGGCTGGTGAGGCGGGGCGGGGGGGGGCCTCGAGAGGAAAGGAGTTATTGATTGACTGAGCCAGCACTGCGTCTCCTGCACTCTGTCAATCACCTGCAGACCCCTTTTTCTTTTGTTGCTGCCTTTTTTCTTCTGGCCACCAGTGATCGTCCGTTTGTAGACCGATGCCCTTGCCCTCATTTAACTTCATTACTGAGAGGCTGACAGCCAGGCGGGGAGGAAGGGGGTAGGGGGCAAACAGCATCCTTCGACCCTGCATGGTCACCATCTCCTGGAGACAACTCTCCTGCCGCCATCCATCCTCAACCCCCTCCTCCACCTCCACTCCCTTCGCTCTCCTTCCTTTCTTCTTCTCTGCAGTTATTCTATCACTGTCTCCCCCTTTTCTCCGCCGCCCTCCCCCATCACGCCCCCAACAAATGCAGCTCAGCAGCATTGATAACAGTCTTGACAGACCTCAGTGGAAGGCCCGGCGTCAGCTCCTCGCCCTCCTTCCTCCTTTCTCTCCCCTTCTAACGCGACGTCTCGCCGTCCTCGTCAAGGTCACCCCTCTGCCGGAGAGAGAGAATGAAAGGATTTTCACCGTCTCGTTCCCTTGCAGAGGTTTTTCTTGCACCTACCAAGATGATGTCAGTGGTTTGATTTAGCACTGCGTGGCCGGGCTGTCAGCAGGAGATAACGCCTGATGTGATGACAGTGTGTGATTTATGGATTTTTGGTTTTACCCCCCCCAAAAAAAAAAAACAACACAACAGATAGTTTCTGCTGCAGGATTTCAATTGTAATGGATACAAGCTGTGTAGTAAATGGGCTAAAACATTTGCCATCACTGGTACTGTAATTTGAGCTACTAAGCTTCTCTTACACAACTCATACAGTTTGTTTTTGTAGTATTATTTAATCTTTTTTTGTAAGTCCTCTGACTGTGGTCACTAAAATTCACTCTCACAGATTTATAGTTTACACTTAATAGGAAAAATCTGTGCCTAATCAAAACTGCTCTGAATTGTTAATATCCAAAAAGCTAATTTTGTCTTAAGGAAGACAACCATCATTACACAGATGATAAGATGGTAATAAAAATATGTTTTAAGTAAACATGATCGGATGAATTAACTTTGATAGTATCCTGTAAAGGAATTGTTTGACCTTTAGGGAAATGTGCTTACTTGTTTCATCTTTGCAATTTATAACGTAATATGCACTTTCTTAATATACACAGATATGTAATATCTGCTAACAGTAAACAAAAAATGCCTGTTCCATCTTAACCCAAGACAAACATGACCTTAAGAAGGATGTCGAGAACACTCTGCTGTGTTACTTTCTGCAGAAGTTGTAGATCCTCTGCCCTCTCTGCCTTCATATATTTAGCAGCGAACTTTAAAACCTAAGTGTCTGGCACCTTCGGTTGTAACCGGCAAAGGAAAAGTAACACTTGAGGCAATGTGCAAAGCCCGTATCTCTCATATATGCGCGGCAGCACACTGTGCAACCTCCTTCAGCATGGCTCGGTGATGAATCGCGGCATACAAATACACAGAAGACCCGTAAACACACATACAGGACTTATTTCAGAGTGCTGTGCATCCTTTTGGGGGAACGGGTGAAAACCACCGGAGGTACAAGTGCTAGTTTCATGCTTGACACCTGTTTTGTCTGTGAATCTCACCAATATAACAGCTTATAATAAATATTTACTTGTAAAATTATGCAGGAGACCCGACTCCATCGTTAAAGAAAGCACATCTGGAATCATAAGCGTATGATGTAGATTTGTTTGGTTTAAATGAAAATATTTATTCCATCCATGTATTTCATTGCAATACATGGATTGAATACATTTCAGTTATGTGAAGAATTTGTAAACATTAACCAGTTGTCGCTTCTTAAAATCTTTTTTTTTCAATTTCAAATTGGCCTACATTATGTATATCATTAGACATTATTATTTTGTCATCCTTTGCTTATGTCTTTTAACTGGATTTTCAAGATGCTGCATCATGTATATAAAACATTTTCTTCCCAAATATTCCCCAAAACATCATGCTTATCTGATCTCATTGAACTCTCACTCTTAAATGAACTTGTCTTAAATCAACATTAGCCTTGCACAAAATAGGATATATTTGATAAACTACTGTCACACTACCAGCATGCCGTGCAAGCCCCTGCAATTACAACTGGGAAAAAAAGGCAAATAAAACCTTTTAGTGGCCAAGATATTGACATGTTATTGCTGGAAAAGCAGAGGTATAATTAATAACTAAGAAATAATTTCTAGTAATGTGCATGCTGGTTTGGAGGCTGCACTGCTGAGAGTTCAGTTGTGTGTACACTTGCCAAAGAGAGTTTGTCATGGTCAGCCATGGTTTTTGTTAACATAACTGGGAAAATTTCAATGTCTGAGTGGTCTGGAATGCAGCAGTAGTAATATATTTTATTGAGACCCTTTTTCTATTAGTGAGCCTAACATGATAATGTATTTTTTGGGGTGGAGCATAAATTGGAGCAGAATAAATCTCTGAACAAAATAGTTAAGTTTTGTTGGCTAGTTTCTCTCTATATATACAGTCACTCAGTCTGTGGGACAGCGGGAGTCAACATTTACACCGTCACCGGCAGACTATTTTGCTATATTTGAGGAGAGCAGACAGGATCTAAGAATAGGATGGCTGGCTAGTTAGCTTGTCCATCCCCTCCTGGCAAAGAAGTCTTTTAGCAGCGAGGAGTGAGGCAGAGCGACCACAGACCCAAAACTGCTGCTGGACAACAGCCCGCTGTTGGGCACAGTGTAGCATTAAAGCATGGTGGAATTACCAAAGTGGCTAGTTAACTAACCAGTTAGTCAAATTTAAAAACTGCTTACTCCACACAGAGCACATTGCTATGGCCTGATATATACAAATTTTGCATGAAAGCATGGTGGAATTAGCAAGCTATCTAAGTGCCAGCCGTCCGCTAGTTACATCTCTTTAATAGTTTAGCATAGCAACATTTCTCTCCACATTTTCTCTGAAACACTTTTCTGATAGTGTAGCTCTCTTGAGCCTAAGATCCCAATTTATCATCTCAAATACAATATCGATCCTTTCACCCAACAACACAGCAAGACGTCATTTCTCTGTGTAACTTTAGCTGGAGTTGATTCATTTTTGCCTCCAGCCTTTCCTTTGTTTTGCGTCCAGCTAACACCATGATGGAAACATGACGCCATCTGTAAAAGGGTTTAACACTTTAGGGAAACACAGAAAAGGGTTGAAGTCAAATTGAAGTCTTTTCTGAGACCATTTCTTCTTGACTTTCAGTGTGGTAAGACATATTAACACTTAGTTATTGTGGTCTTATTTCAATATTTAAAGTGTTAAAATTCTGCAATATGTGTTTTCCATTTTACACATTGTGATGAGGAGGGCTTCCGTCATTTCTTGAGGACACAAAACCGTCTGTGCATGTTCTCAAGTCGTGCGCGCTAATTGGAATCTGCACACCTGCTGATAATCACGCTAATGACCAGAGTCTCCACACGTCGAATGCAAGCTGCCAGTAACTTATAAATGAACTGATACTAAAAATAATCAAACTTAATTGGGCAAATTGGCAGTGGGATATAGGACGATCTCGTATGGTTGCAAGCCCAATTTGCAGTTTATTCCGGTGTGATACAGGTGTTTTTCTTTTACTAAATGATCTTTTTGAGAAAATACAAAAAGTATACAGTAGTTAAACATGAACCACACAGTGTTGGGGAAATGTTGTTTGCTCTTTTTAACATGTTTGAATCATAATTTTTATTACAAAATGCAAAATGATGCCAGCGCTTTTTTCTTTTTTTGCATTCAGAAGTATCATAGTTAATTATAATGACACTTTTACATTTCATATATGTACTAAAGTGACTTCAAAACATTTTTGCATCTTTTTTCAGTCACTTCAACAAAGTTTGCTTCGTTCCAGACTGATTTCTTATTTTGGCCTCGCTCCTGTTTTTCTGCCTCGTTAGCAGACCTCATATGGTTCATCACATATTTCATTCGGGGGTGATTCATTCGTATCATACTGATTCATATGTTAATATGTTCCTGAGACGACCCCCCGTGGCTCGCAGAGAGAGCTTGCGATTTTCCCACTTCCTCGACGCTCAGCTCGTCGTCTCCTTTCACAGCAGCCGTGATAACTGAGCTTTATCACTCCTCCCACCCACCAACTTCTGTTGACCTATCTTTGTTTCTTTTTCCTGCAGTGGGAAAGGCATTTCTGGGATAAACAATCCATTGAAATGTCACCAGATTCCATGGAGTCCCAGGGAGCTGCATCCCGGGGCCCGAGGGACTGGCATGTTGACATTAGACATTAAGCAGCATTTCATATCATATTATGGTGTGACAACAACATCGTACAACTGCAGCTTTCAGAAATGCCATTCTCAAACGGTGGGCTGTGAAGCATATCGTATTGATATTATATTCCGTGGATCACAGCCCGACTCCACCAGCAGCGACAGGGAACCACAGACAGTGTTGCGCGGCCTTCTGTCAGCTGCTCAAGTTGAAATCATTATGTGAATGTTACAGTGATGCAGACACAAAGGCACTTGACAGCGTGTGCCTCTGATTTACAGCTAAGCCTCTGCTGAGAAATTTACTTGCACATTTAATGAGACCTTGACAAAAGGGGAGGGGAGCTGGTGGGGGATCGGACTTTTCTTCTCTTTTATTTGCCTGATCTGAGTGTGTTCTCTAGTCTAGTCTATATCAGGTTGCTTGCAAGCAAAAGTTCTATTCGCGTCTAGCGCTGCGTTGTAAATGTGCTGTCTGGAAGAAAAGAAAAGAAAATTAAAGCTTCTCTTAGAATAGTTGTTGAGTCATTTTTACTGAAGACGTTATGTCTGGAAGTTTGACGTTACCTCTCTTGCTTTATGTCGAAGTGAAACTCTTTTAGATCACAGGTCCTATTGTGCAACTGTTTAGCAATATATGCAAACAAAAATACCCCAAAATGTGTTTCTCCACATCTTTATTCAATATCTTCTCTTTCTGTAAAAAATAAATAAAAATGAAATGTGCTTATGTTAGCTATACCAACCAATTTTAACCAATAATATGACATCCATCATCTATCAATCTACAACTTTAAGTGATAAGGGAGCTTTGTGTGGAGCTCTCTGTAGCTACGTATGCCACTACATTCTAAGACCTCACACTTTTAAGGGGTCCAAATCGAACGTGATAACTGTTGATGTTACTGTACTCGGCTCAAATATTCTGTTTCACTGGGAGAACAGAAGCTAAAGACGCTCTCGCTTCTGTTTCACTTGGACCTTAAGTGATGATACAAGCTTACTTATTTCAAGCCAAACCATGACGATGAGTCTTCTTTTTACATGAGTGGCAACATATGACAAGTAGGGATGACATCATGTTGCAAGTCTAATCACACAATATGTAGCCTAAACTGTCGGTCTCTCAAACTGCAGTTTTGTAACACCACTGCCAGTCCTACATCATAAAAAGTAGACTTTATACTTTGGATTTTGTTTTGCAAGATCTTTCTGAACCTGTCTCTGTTCACAGTTCATTATTTGCAGCTACAACTGTAGAAGCTTCTCCATGTCCTTCGTGCATTACATGTGGGGAAATACTATTCTTTCTTTACTGGCGGTTTTGAAAGAGTAGGCCTTTACAATATTGTGTCACCTTTCTAGTGTGAACACCCTACAGACTCGCAATCTGCTTAGAATTAGTGTTCAGTATGGAATTGGGAAACAGCTCCGGTAAAAACCAACGGTGCGTTCAGATGCTCAATGTCAAGTTGTAAAGTCAGTTTATTACCAGGAACTTGTGCTCAGATGGTAGATAAAATGTAAATATCAATGGGGAAATGCCAATTTTGTCTATGTCTGCTTACTACCAGTTGTGTCCTCCAGATTAAAGCAAAAACAGAATGTACAGTATTTGTCGTCTGGCTTAATGCGGCTTTGAAATAGCAGCCATTAGGATGGGTTCAGTCCAAAAAATAAAAGTGCACTTTAGAGGATGAAGCCCCCGACTAAGAACACAGCTATTATCACTTAATACCTACCAAGTTGGAGCGGTGAGGAGAAAGGGATTAACTGCTGTTTACAGCCACCTTAAGTATCAGGGTTTTAGCAGTGTGAATGCACAGTAAGGATAAAAAACAACAGGCTTTTAACACCTTGAACTTACTTAGTACAGGTCCAGTCCTGCACCCTCACTTAATGTTAGGATAATCAGTCTATCCTGTTTATAAGTGATAGCCTAATGCTCAATCCGGAACGCAGGGGGTAGCTGGTGAATATGTCTGCTTCCTACTGTTTCCCTGGCAGACTCCTCTATCTCTGGATGGGAAACTACAGGTGTGCACTGCAAAGGGGATATTTTGTCATCTGCTGTACTCATGGCAACAGAGACACTAAATCTCACGGTGTGAAGGGCTCGTATAAACACTATAATCCAAGTAAGACCTCACTGTAATTTACTTCTGTGCATTACTATGTTAATGTGACCACAGAACTATTCCCCTCTCACTTTTGAAGTTGTTGACGATGCTGACTTTGGTTTTTTTTTCTTGTTGTGAAGTAGACCGTAATTATACTAGGATCATCCAGAGGAATGTAGGTATTAGAAAGACAGAACGCAATACATGAAAGCCTGTATGGCTAACCTGTGCAACTGACCGTTTAAAAACTACTCCACTGGACCATCAGTGCTCAATAGTTTAGCAATCATAATTTGGCACAGCAACATGATGGACTTGGTTGCATGGAGTGAGTAAGAGGAATGGAATAGAGTTCATGTTTAATTGCTGTATTGTTAGCTAGCTTGCTAAGATGATTGAATCTGTCAGCGAGAATTGTTATTTCTGAGGGCAAAATCTTCCATCTTTTGTCACCCCTTGTTTGAAATCAAGGACCAATTGTTTTTAAAAAATTACACTGGATTTCTAGTGGTAAATCTATCAGCGAACGGTCAGTGGTGGACATAATCTGGTAGTGTTCTGCTTAGTGTCCAGGAGACAAAACTTAACACTATCATCAGCATGGCCTGTTGGAGGATATCTTTTCTTTGCCTTTGGCTGAATCCCAAGCCTTAGGTATTGCATCTCACTGTTTTCTCTCTCTGACTTTCTGAATTTATATTTTAAATCATTTGAATTCAGTCATATCATTTTTTTTTTCAAATTCAATCTTGTTTATGTGTTGTGTAAAGCACTTTCAGTTGCCCTTTATATGACAAATTCTGCATAAACTCTTACTTCATTTCACAAACTAGCCTGCATACCTGCAGTTACAACTCCATCTTTAAAGGTTCTCTATATGACACTCTGATCATCCATAAAGCAGCACACAAGTATTTAAAATGTAAAGATATAGTGTGTTTTGCTTATGTTCATGGTCCGGCCGCACGTGCATGTTAGTGCATGTGACTCTGCCACACGCTCAAACAGCGACAGCCGCTGATAACGCCGTCTCGACCCAGGCCGTTGTCACGGAAGCGTAGCGCCCTCCCTCCAGTCAACCCCTGCAATAGTTAACAGTGTTTTTGCAGTTGTTTGCACTGTTTGTGCACTGTAGCTGCTCAGCCATCGCCATGTTGAGAGCCATTGGGAGGCAATCCCTCACTCATAGATCTGCTCTGAATTCCATATAGAGCTCATTTAAAAGTCAATTAAAGGATTTATTTAATTAATGATGCGGAGTGGAGACAACGTCATAAGAACTTAGCGTTGTCTTCATAGATTTGTTCTAAATTAGCATAGACTCCTAATAATGTCATCTAATTCCTTTATATATCTTCAAATTTGTCTGGTTGGAGTAAATGTTTAAGTTCATCCCCGCTGGCCCTTTCAGCCTGTTCCAACTTAAAACATGAATGCTAATTAGAAAATATCCAGCTCCCCACATGCGTCCGAATTCCTGAAGCAACGTCTCCTCTGACTTTCATGCACGTTATCTGTGTTGACCTTGAAGTTGGTTCCTCTTCCCCTCCATGCCGTCTGGGCCTGGCTGCAGCTTCCATGCCCCGAGCGGGTCTAAGTTGAGCTGGTTTCATCTGAGGTCACCTCGTCTCCATTCCAGATTTCTTTTTTCCTGAGAGAAACCGTTGGATCCTGTAGAGAGCTGCCCTGCGGTTGTGATTAGTGCTGGCTCCGCCTCCACAGCTTCTCCTGGAGGGGAGAAAAAAAAACAACAACAACATCAAAATAAAAGCACCATCGTTCGACTCTGGCAACAATGAATATCATAAGAGAAGAGCAGACAGACTCAGAGAGCGAGAAAAAGAGAGTGAATTTTATTCCCCTCCTATAACCCTGAAGCGACAACCCTGATCGAAACGGTGACCTTAATACACAGACACTTCATAATGCTGAGAAACCCAGTGGGCGGATTCTAAGCTGCAGGACTATTTCTAAATGCCATGCAAAGGTGCCAGTCATACTTACAGCTTTGAAAATCAGCTGAATTGCTATTTGTAGCGGATAATAAGCTGTCATCACCTGGTGCTTTGCTATATTTTCTTGGTTTCTGAGAGTTGTGACCGAAAAAAGATCAGCAATTCCGTGTAAAACTTTTTGTTTAACAGGCTCTACTGTTTCCAAACCTGCAGGGAATAGGCAGGGAACAGTTGGAGACTGTGCTCCATACAAATCATTATCACCAAGCTTTATTTACCAGTGTTAATATAGAGGGCGGCAGCAGCTTTTATTGTACTGTAGCAGTCAGCGGAAAGTGGTTTGCACTCATAGTAGCTCATGCTCAGGAGGAAAGAGTACTGAGTGGTAAGAGAGTATCTGAAAGGTCACAGACTTTTATCTTTTCCTGGGTGAGGAGTTAGCAGGCTGGGGTTGAATCAGTCTATCATTTCATCTCCATCAAACATCAAACTGTCTTTCATGGTTTTCAGGTCTTTATAGTTTCTTGTTGTAGGCTACATACCCTTTATGGCCAAAACAAAGACGTCACAGAGAAAAAATGTGGATGCTGCTTGTCTAACCTTCTAAACATTACGTCATACAAATAATTTGGCTAAAAAAGTTTTGTCAATTCGGAATTGGTTTTGAGATCCTCAAAACTCAAAAAATGTGACTTCTAAGTATAAAATTCAGATCAAATTACCGGGATCTTCCAAATTCATGGGCCTAAAGGACAAGCGCACTAGCATTTCCTTTAACCCTGTCAATATCCCAATGTTCATCTACCTAAAATATAAAATGACCCGCTGATTTTAAGACATCTCTTTCCACTTTTTCACTGTATGTCTATGGAATTTACGCAATCTATGGGGAAAAGTATTTTCTGGCTCCAATGGCATCTTGTGACGGTTAAGGTAAGTGATTTGGACTTCAACTAACTGTGTTGTAGAGACGCTGTATACGACACTGGCAGCAACCTGTCAATCACAAGGTAGCCCCGCCCTAAAGCATCCCCTGCTTTATGGTCTGTTTGACTCTAAATGGAGCATCATTTACTAAATGAACATCATGCTGTATTGAAGAAGACTTGAAACTAGAGATTGAGACCATAAACTCATGTTTACAATGTTTACTGAGGGAATAAATCAAGAGAGAAGTAGAGTCATTTTCTCATAGACTTCTATACAACCAGAGGAGTCGCCCCCTGCTGGCCAGTGGATGTAGCAAGTTCGAGACACTTCCGTATTGGATTCACTTTTCAGAATCGAAAGTTGCCGGCTGGCGACAACACTTTACGGCCACCACTGAGGTGTGTGGTCACCACAATAAACAACAACAACCACCGTTTTCTTTTGTAGCAGTCAAATGACGACTGCGAACATGTTCAATATCAGTTATATTCCTGTTTCTATTTCTTCTAATGAAAACATAGCGGTTTAAAGATCCTCCAAATCGGCCCTTTAGAAACACTATACACATTGTGGGATATGATTCCAATGGCCCCAAGCTATCCTGTTGAACTAAAACCATTGTTATCAAGGTTCTTCCAGGAATGTTGAAGTATTTTTTTTATAGTCGCATTATTGTTATGGTCATTGCCCAAGGAGAACAACAAAACATAACTGTCGTTTTTTCGTCCTCTGTCCTGACGAACAGACCATTAACTGTCACCGTCCATCAGTGGTTCCATTTACATTCACAAACAACGTCTTCACTGATACCTGCTGATGAATTACCCCGTGCTCCTTTAACTCCCTAAAATACAAAATACCTGGCATCCATTTCCAGTACATTACGTATTGCAGCTCAGTGCCTTTACTTATCTATTAAGTAAATTAGATGGCAATGGTAAATAGTTTTACTTAACAAATGACAAATGACCTCCATGTGCAGGTCCAAAGCCACCGCTACCGTGTAACACGAGATGATGAAGGAGGCTGTTCTTGAGCAGTATCCAGCTTCTAAATGGCCAGCCTGGTCGAGTGCATCATTCCCATGTCAGGGAACAAACAAATAAGATGAAGTGCTCTCTCAAAGTCAGTGGAAAGGACAACCACGCTGGCTCCCAACAAACAATGATAGATGAGCAATACATGATTGTGTGGGCAGAGAACAGGAGAGCGTTCAATTAGTACAAGGAGAAATGGCAGTTTAACGGTACGGCGAGAGAAGCTGGCAGGCATTAAGAAACGCCAAATTGAAAACGCATACATCTCAGATAGCTGACAGCCTCATTCCCTTTTCCAAATTGGTCACAAATTTATGATTTTCCATAATTGTTCATGTTTTGACACCTCATATTTCAATCTTGAAAATGAATGAGAGAAAAGTATGCTTGGGGGATTTAACCAAAAAAAAAGTTTAGGGCTGCTCCCATGTGAAAAACGTACTCTAAATGCAAAAAGGGTGGATTCAGCTGCACACTCCTCCACCCCACCTCTCAACTTTGCCACCGTGCCCCAGGATTTGTGGCACACAGGAGACGGTGCGCCAAGCTATTGTGAAGAGTTACACCTTCAAAAGCACTCTGGGCCGGACTCATGAATATTTATACACTGATTAGGTGCCCTGATTTATCAGGCTGCTGCGACAGAAAGGAATGATGGGTCTTAAGGAGTTGAGGCTCGCTTGGAGACAAAGCTGTGGCTCCCTTAATGCAGATCCTACACTCTACATAATGGGCTGTCCATTACAGAAGACTGCTGGCTGCGTAGAACACTTCCAACTTTAATTTTGGAGTTTTTAGTTCAGAGTTATAACGTAGAAGAGCTGTGTCATCATAAATATTGCAGTGAAATACAATGTAAGCGCTAAAGCTGAGTGAAATGAACCACTTGCTTCACAGCTTACATAAGCTGTGTTTAGACAGTTTCAAGGCCCAAGATGGAAAATGTATTGAAAAGTATTTCATTTTAATAATGTAATGTTTAAGTGCTTTGACTGATTTCGTGCTTTATTGCTGCTGTCTCAGTCTCCCTCTCAAAAGAACCTCAGTTGGATTTAAAGTAGAGTTTTATGAAAATAATGCTCCCCACATCATGTTTGTTGTTTTTAATTTATGCATCTACACTGTAACACAATGTTCATTGTGTAAAATAATTGCCATCGGATTAGTAGATAAAATAAATATTCATAAAAAAAAAATATTCAAAACATTGTTTTTCCTCACTTGTCACAATAAAAAAAGTACTGTTTTTATTTGTTTATTCAACTCAAAGCACTTGTATAAGGTAAGGATAAGATCATTCTGTTAAATTAAGGAAAAGTCAATGCCCAAGTGAATGAACTAAATGTTTTATTTAACCAGAACCATCATCTTCCCTTAACCTTCACCCTTTCAAAGGTGTGATATGTAAATTTAGCCACCTGCTCCAAAGAAATAGGGGTCTGCATATTAACTCGGCAAAAAATGTACAGCCATAAATTATAAAAATAAACCGACTAAGACAATGGAAGTACATGGGTCCAACAAACAGGACTTTCAACCATGAGACAGGTGTTTGACACAATGTCCCACAACGTTGTGGTTTTGTTCCTTAATGGTATTCTTAAAGTTAAGTTTGTGGTTGTGTTGAATAAACCGTTTTGTTGATTTGTTACGCAATGTTGTTTCAAGCGACACGTGGAAAAACTGACACAAAAAAACAGGCCGTAGCTAGCTGGTTAGCATGCTAATTTCAATAGATATCAATGCAACACAATAGATAAACGTCTTTTCTATAACGCCAACACTTTAACCTCTTCGGATTCTGTTGATAATGTTAAACTTGAATTTAATCACGATTATTTAGCCTTTTGTTGCTACGATAGAAAAGTTAACAGTATAAATACAAGATGACGTCACGTGAATTGAATGTGGCTCTAAACATATTCAGTTGTTCAAGTATTCTTGTTACTGCAATAAGCTTTTATTATGAGCTTTAACTTCCCTTTGTCACTAGATTTCTAATTACATATTATATATTACTTTCAAGTTTTTTTCAAGTTTGCTTTGACCTTTTCTGTTGTAAGGTGATCTGTGATAAAGAAAAGATGGCAACCGCATTGCAGAGCATTAAACGGGGATTCGTTTGTCGAGTGTATTGATTAAGAGACAGTTACAGAATGCAACATCATTAGCCCTTTCATGGCCATTACATCATTAATCAAAACCACAGAATTGCTTCTTAAATGCTTTTGTTTGAATGGTTTTTCGAGATGGCGACTGTCAGATTGACTTGAATGGTAATTAAATCGAGTGGTCTAATAGTTTTTCTTTGCACAAATGGTGCTCTATTCATCCTTGAACTTTTTGAATTGGAGGTTAAGGGAAAAGGTATTTTACAAATGAAAAGACGTAACATTCCTCTTTCAACATGCTGCCTGTTTAGATAATGAATAAGCCCCGGTCACAAAGGAAGGATCTGGAGTCTAATAGTTCCTTTTCTATACTTTCTGAAAGATACTTGATTTTTCCTTGATCTGTTCATGACCCTAATAGCATCGGCCTTTGTCTGCAGGTTTATTTTTCTCCCATTCATACAGTCCTTTTCTTTTCTGTTGAAATATTCCCTTTTGTTAAAGCTCTATTTTTCAGACTGCTTTAAAGTGTAAAGTATATGACATCAAAATTCACGTTTCCTCCTATTTATATCACTTGAGGATTAATAGCAGTTGTGCACATTGTTGAAATTAGTTATTGAATGGAAACAAACACAAAAAAATATTTCATTTTAAACCGGAAATTCGTGCTTGTTGATGAGAAAGAAGAAAAGAATCAGTTCTCTTTTGAAAACGTTTGAAGAAATGATGGCTATTGTGGGCCAATCATTTACACAATATATATTATAATAGTAATTAAAATGCTCGATTTTTATTCGGACAGAACTCAAGAAACTAGAAGGTTAATTATGCTTTATAATATGCAATATTTAATATGATAACAGGTTGGGCGTTGGGGGTTGATAACATATATTTCTGAGTATGTGCTCCACAGACTTCCACCAGAATCCGACTAGAATGAAGTTCTGAAGCCTGACTTTCCTTCTAGCGCCACCATGAGGTTGGCATCAATGTCTCAACATCTTTTGGTTGGATGCTGCAGACATTCATGTTCGCCTCAGGATGAATTGCAACATCACCTAATGTAGAATCATAATCAGGCCAACGTTTTAATTTGTCGAGAAATTTAATTTATGATCAACTACGTGCAAAACTAATAACCATAGTGCTAGTAACCAAATGTTAGAATGCTGCACACTAAACTAAGATCATGAATATGTTGAGCATTTCCAGCTAAACATGTTCATTGTGAAAACATTAGCATGGACAGACTAACGAGCTCGAGTGGCTGCAACATTCAATCTGCTACTTTCATCCGTCAAAGGTGGTGAGTTCCGACCTTAAATCCACTCAGACTTCGACCTTTTTCTCTGCTGTGTTTTTTTGCTGTGCATGCAATTCAATATGTCTTAATTGCAGTCGGAACATGTTCTGTTTCGTCTCTGTGAAACAGGAAGTGATGGGCACAGGCGTACAATCGCCAGATAAGTCAAGCGGCGCTCTCTAAAGAGGACGACGTAATCAAAGACCTCCACGTTCTGCTATCGCTCGCACACTTTCGGCCTGCCGTTTTGTTCTTCATTCATGTCGGCCTTCCTTCCCCAGCCGCTTGAGTGACAGGTGAGATTAAGCACCCTTTGAACTCTATCTGGTTATTGGAGGAGCAGTCTAAATTGAAGCAGTGTTATTTCATGCCGCGTTGCTGAGTCAACGGGAAAGTGGGAGCAGAGGGTGGCGCTTCTTGAATGAATAAAGAGCTTTTCACAGGGAAAGGTGTTGAGCCAGATCTCAAATACATTATAGAACAATAATGAGAATTGTACAGGCGAGAGTGGGGGGAAAAATTAGATTAAAAATGTTTGGAACAGCAGCTCTGCTTTCGTTTAATCTCTTGGAGGAAAAAAAGAAATATGACCTGGAAAATCATTTTAATAAGACAAACATTGATAAAATGTTTTTTTTTTCATTCCATACTCAGCTTTTGAAGGATAGATATGATTTGAGAAAGAAAAGAAGCTTATTGCACCTATTAATTCTGAACCTGAATGCCAAAAGACAAAGGACGTGCATTAATCTTAATATTAGGGGACCTAGAAGGACCTTTTTTGTTAATTCAGTGGGCGGTAAAATCAATCACAGTAAGATTTAACTTTAATTTGACATTCTGTAATTTAAAAAGACTGAGTTTGTAGAATAGTCAGGTGTTTTAGAGGGAACTCAGTCAAATTATACTGACGGTACTTTCCAGTGTTTTATCTCTGTGAATACAGATGCAGCTGTCACATAAATCACGTCACGCTTTATGCATCAGGGTTTTTGTGAAGATTATTCAACATTTTGGCATGTCTGTAATTATAAGGAGATGCAGTAAGAATTCTATTCTTACTGCATCTCTTCTCTGTGAAAAAATAAAAAATATCAGTAGATATAACATTTCAGGTGTAAAGTATGCATTATAAGTTTTAATTTAAAACTGATAATTAGTTCAATTTTGTTTTCCAAAGGTGTTCCAATCTGTTTTCTGAAACTGTGGTCGTAAAAAATATCAGTTTTCTGCCCAAATGTGTTTGAGGATAAAAAATAATAATTTCCTGTTGTCAAACCTCATTGTGGATTGTTGAACATCACATCACACATTGTCTGTTTGGCCAGTTATCCATGTCATCGTGAAAAATGTGCAATTAAACAACGAAATGGACACAATTGAGCGAAAAGAGGTTGGCAACAGTTGTTTTTCACAGCATGTGGTGTGAGTGGAGGATTGTGGGAGAATAGACGGCGGGTGACAGCTTGCTTCACATGCTGTCTGCTCACAGACAGAAACGAATCAGTCAGGACGAACAGCGCAACATCTGTATTAGTTTGTTCATTTACATTTCAGCAATTGTCTGTCATGGAACAATGTTTACAGCAACTCGGCTAAGCAGACACTTGTATTTGCCACTTTATTTATTCATATTTATATCAGCTAATGAGAACGTGCACCACTGTTACACATCAAAGTCTTTCAGGTCCCGGGGAGGAGTACTGCATGTGGGAAATGTATGTGTTAGATTTTTGTTTTCTTCAGAGGGAGCTTACTGTAATTAGATTCATTGCTGTGATTGTAGATGTTTGAGAATTTAAGAAAATATTGAGGGTTGAAGTTATAAAGAAATGAACTTTCTGGACTTCTGCTTTAAGTTAGCAGTTTCTTTAGACGCTACTAGCACACCACACAGTTAAATCTTAAACGGTACTGTCAGCGGTCAAATTGCATTGTTGGTTGTGTAGGCGCAAGGTTTGACAAGAAAGAAGTGTTTTATGAAAGGGACAATATCTCTAAAACAAACTAATTCACATGAAGTGTTCAAACCGTTCAAATCTAAAGTTAAAAGTGTTTATAGCTTTTTTGAACAGCCGCACTCAAAGGCGAAAGGTGGAACCCTGCTGTCATGCTAATGGGTGAGATGCACTGAACAGTACTCATGAGGGTAACAGAGAACACGAGTTATTCATGGTGTTGATCCAGAAAAGTTCCTTCAACCTGCATTCTCTCTACTGTCCATCAGGGGGCGACTCCTCTGGTTGTATAGAAGTCTATGAGAAAATGACTCTACTTCTCTCTTGATTTATTCCCTCAGTAAACATTGTAAACATGAGTTTATGGTCTCAATCTCTAGTTTCAAGTCTTCTTCAATACAGCATGATGTTCATTTAGTAAATGATGCTCCATTTAGAGTCAAACAGACCATAAAGCAGGGTAACATTTTGGTCAACTAAAAATGTCTTGCTCATAATTGGGTTGCACTCCACCCTCTCGTGTCACTTCTTGTTGCAAAAAAACAAGATGGCAACTGCCAAAATTCCGAACTCGATGCTTCAAAATGTCAAACCAATGGGTGACATTACAATGACAGAGTCCACTTCTAATATACAGTCAACGATACTCAACCACTGACCCAACGCAAACATCTCAACCTTGCAGCCTGACTCTCTACCCTTTGACTAATTTAATTCAACGTGATCTTACAACACACACACACACACACACACACACACACACACACACACACACACACACACACACACACACACACAGGTATTGTAACCTCACACCTGGGATTTGCCTGCAGCAAACTATCGTAACTGTCAGCCTGCTGAATAATTCCACTGGACAGAATTGGGGCTTGAGTGTGGTGTTCAAAGACAAATCGCTGGTCATTTTTTTTCAGAGATTAAAGAATGATAACCGCTAACTCGTCCAACCACATTCTGTGGAGCCGGTCGCTGGAAGCGAAGCATTGATCATCTACACCACGGTGCAACGCTCTTCTTCTGCTGTCCCTCACAGCACACTGACTTTGATCCGTGGGTTCCTCCCTCTCTCCTGCTTTTCAAATGTCACGTCTTGCCATAGCAGAGAGAATTCAATTGTGTAGAAAAACAAATAAGACCTTAAATCCCCCTTCTGACATTTTACATTTTAAAGCACAAACACGGAAAATGAAATTGACTTTTTTTGTTTTGCTAATTTATGATATGAAAACAACAAATCAATACCTTTCGCTCTTTTTACTGCAGCTTTAAAGCCAGAGCAAATTCACTAGAAGAAAAGTCAGGGGATCAAATGGAAAGGAATAAAATAAAATGAATAAATACAATTAAATAAATTCAATAATAATGAATTTCAAAAAGACAAATGCTGGCATTTAATGATATTTATTCAGCATTTCAAAATATTATATATATATATTTATATTATAGTCAGGGGATCATCAAAGTCAGTTGGGTTCATCCTCTCAGGACCATGATGAATGGTACGGATTTTATGTATATATGTATATACAGTATATGTATATATGTGTGTATATGTATATATGTAAAATATTTAATTGTATTTATTCTTTTTATTTTATTCCTTTATTTATTTATATATTTATATTTATTATTGAGCCATATCTTTCAGGTTGAGGCTTATATTTAAATTTTCCAGTTCATATTTTTTTCCCGACATCTGCTATAGCTGTTGTTTTGCTGGTTGCTGTACAATATATATGTAGAATTATTTATTTTGATGCTGATCTGTTCTACATGTGAACAGCAGGCAGATGAGAGGAGCGTCTCCTGAACGTTTGAGCGGTTCCCTGTGAAACAGAGCTCCTCTCTTCATCCCTCCCGTAGAGTTGAGCCCGGAGAGCCGGAGTCATACAGGCTCAACGAAGACTGTCAGACCGTGTTAGGTTTGATTCTCATGGAACGCAGACGCCATTAGAAGTAGATGTCACAACATTCCTGGATGAATCGGTTCGGGCTCCAACAATCTGCTGACGTCCATCCATCACTGGCCTGTGGAAACAGGGAGCAGCACCGATTCCCTGCATGCCTCACTTCATTCCTCCAGGCATTTAGTTGGAGGTCTTGATTCTTACCTTTTTTTTTCCACTGCTTTACATGCTTCACTTCTCCCTTTGGAGGCTGCTTTTAAGCCATACCAGCCTTTTTGTCTCTTAAATCATTCATCTTTCTGTCACGTATGAGTGCAGGATAAAAAGTTGTAGTGGTATTTTAAAGTAGCATCTTAACAGAGGATGGTGCACACTGTGAAGTTATCGTGCATGAATGCTGTTGTAAATGGATAGGGTACTTGTTACAAGTTTCTTTTCTCAGCGTAGGTAACAAGATTTGCAACGCATCCAATTACATTTCCTGCATCTACTTGGAACTGTTGGCAAGAGCAGCCTAATATGAGTACAACAGTGGAATACAGATGTGTTTCCATTAACAGCTGGCACAGATTGATTAGCATCTAGAGTTCTTTAGCATCTTAAACTCTATATAAACTAGTTCAGGCAGTGCAGCTGCACTGGGGTCAGTGAGGGGCTGAGTCTTGGGGTTTTAATATTAGAAAAAATAATAGAAAACTGAATGTGGAGGGGTTATTTCAGTTTATTTGGTCGTGTGAGAATAATGCCATTAAAACAAAGTAAACACCAAATAAGAGCTAAGAAAAAACATATTGCTATAAATATATACATATATACATATTTCCCATTCAGCTATTTATTTATGCAAATTATTTTCATGTTAGTTCTTAACATTACAGTCGACAATAAGACTGGTATACTGTAGAAATAAGTTGGTAATACAGAGGTAATAATAAAGTCATAACATGTAATTAACAACGTAATAACCAGGTTTTAGCTTAGTATCAACAACTGGAATACCTGTGTAATATTAAACTGGAATATATGGGCCAAAACAAATGGTAATAATGGGTAAACAGATTTAAAGCTTGTAGCGAGACAAAGTTATTTAGTAGTGTCATAGTAATAGTCAGGTAACATTATGGTAACCTGCTAACAAAAAATGGTTAAATAAGTACAATATGGATAGAAAAGTAGTAATTTGGTGACAATAATTAGGTTATATATATAGTATGCGTATAGATGTATAGGTTGATGTTTTCAGTATTATAGGCAGCAGTCTAATACCTTCACAATTGCGAAAATCATTGGAAATAAATTTTTCAATTCATCCTCCCATAAGCTCCAAACATTCCCTTTTGTTTAACTGTAATACTGTGCAAATTATATATTTAATGCATACACTTATTGCAGTTTCTGTGTAATGACCATGAATATATGCTTGCAAACACCTTTTTCAACTTGGTATTATTCTATCGACCGCTTACCCAATTACACATATTTCTCTATTATGTTACCAAGATATACCCATTGTAAATACCAAGCTATGGTTATTACTTTGGAAACTGTTTTACTTAATTATTACCTCTTTAATATTAAACTACTGCCCCAGTATTACCAATCCTACCAAGTGCTACCGCATTCCATCAAGTTATAAAGCGTCCAGTTTTAGATTTTTCCTCCTGGTGAAACTAAAGTTGAAAAATCGACTTCCTGGTTCATTTGTCGAGTGTAAGGAGAAGTTAAGCCTCTAGGGGGCACTAGTGAGGCTGGGACTCTCCGTCTTGTTACCATGTCAGTTTGTTCATGTTTGACAAAGAGAACAAAAAAAAAAGGAATCACGCTGTCATGAGTGAACAGTGATACGGCACAGATTTCCCAGAGCACCATCTGCTTGGCCTAATTAGAAATCTCACTCTTTCAATTTGCACACGTCTGGATAGTTTTCATGATGCTTTAAACTCCTCGCAGCCTTTACCAAAACCTGACAGTTTTTAGCAACCGATAAAACCAATAATAAAACATGTAAAAAAAGATGTAAATGTGTGATTCATTTGGAATATAGAATACAGAAAAAAAGCATTTTTGGTTGCTTCTAGTGACTCCATATGTTTGGAAACAAAGGAGATACTGTACAATGTAGCAGTTTCCATGAAGTATATATTGTTGTATTAACAGTCAGATAATCTGGGTTTTTATACATTGCAATGAATGTTTTAAAAAAAAAATCTACACATATGTGAACCTCATGGTGGTGCAAGAGGAAAAATTCAGGGGATTGATATATTGGACCAAAACAGTTGACGTTTTTCGGATGTTGTAAGTGAAAAATGAGTCCTTTCAGTCTGTAGATATAATGGATGGATGTGTCAAACTTTCATTAGAATGCTGGAGTTGGTACAGGCAACTCCTCCAGTTGCAAAAAGTCTGATTGTATAGAAGTCTATGAGAAAATGACTCTACTTCTCTCTTGATTTATTCCCTCAGTAAACATTGTAAACATGAGTTTATGGTCTCAATCTCTAGTTTCAAGTCTTCTTCAATACAGCATGATGTTCATTTAGTAAATGATGCTCCATTTAGAGTCAAACAGACCATAAAGCAGGGGATGCTTTAGGGCGGGGCTTACTGTGATTGACAGGTCTCTGCAACGCTGTTTTCAGGTCTGGCAGTTTTCCGTGTTTTGATCTTATTTTAACCCTTTCACAGTGTGTTTTCAGCTCATGGAAGTTAATTGTGACATTTTGGTCGCCTAAAAATGTCTTATTCAGCGTTCAGAGGTTCTGGTTGTATAAAGCCAAGAAGGCTGACAAAAAACAAAGATGACAACGACCAAAACGCCGAACTCAAAGTCTCAAAACGTCAGTCCACAAACCAGTGGGTGACTTCATGATGACTACATCCACTTCTTCTATACAGACTATGATCTGATCACTATCAGAGTGTACAAGGTTAGAAGTGTAACCATGGCCTGAGGTTGTGTCCGACTAGCAGGTTGGAGCTTTGGATCTTTCATGATATAATTGTATTTTTATGAGAATAGAAGCCCAGATTGTTGTTTTCACCTCCAGTACAGCAGAGTGACATTGGTTTCTGGCAGGCCATTGTCCCACACTGGCACAGAGCTGATACACTCAGTGGAGACAGGTCGCGAATGTGGCTCCACTTTTTTCTGTCAAAATTGAATCAGGGCTCCAGCCGCTTACTTTTACCTTAATTTGTTGCTGAGGAGAGTGCAGAGACAGCTCCTTCAACTTCCAACAAATCGTTAGGCTTTTTTTTATTTTTTTTTTCCTGAGTGCACTCCCTTGATTGTATCTGAAGCTGTTTGGGTCGGCGGCCTCTCCGTGATCCATAAATCGAGCTACTTGAAGGGAAACATCAGAGAAATTACAAGGGCGACTGGTGCATCCACACCAGAGGAACTTTTTAAAACATGGAGGTGCAAAGACGCTTTTATAGGTCAGTGTGAGACAAATCACCACATCAGTTTCATCCTGCAGCATAAATGTGTCTCTTTTCCACCAAAACGTCTTCCTGATAAATAAAAAGTTTACAGAAACTGCAGCTTTTAGGACGGAGGAGAGGGATTATTTCCCCGTCAAATGTCTGCTTGTGTTAATTCACTCAAGCACATGAAAAGAGCTCTGAAAGGCAGGGAGGCAAACAATGACTTCATGAAAATCTCTTCTAAAGACGTGACATGTTGTTCTCCCAATCTCAGCCCTGATATCTGACAGCTTGTTTGGAGAGCAGAACTCAGACTGGTTTTCATCTGCAGTGTTATTCCCCCCCTAAAGGAAAGATGTCCGACCTTGAGTTTGATTAAAAAAAAAAGACTTGTAGGAGATGTAAATGAGGAAAGCAGCAAACATTCTGTCAGCGTTGTATACACTCATCTTTGGGGACTTAGCGGAGGCGTCGGGCCTCAGGTGTTTGTTGTCCTCTTTAAGGATTACAGAGGAGAGTCAGGATAGGTGCATAATCCCTTCAAGTTTCCATCCGCCTCGGACCAGTGGACAAAGTCAACAGTCCGACCGGGCGGCGCTGCTGGGTTCTTCTGTCCTTCACACTCGCCACTGTGTAAAACTTTCTTTCCTTTTTATTGTTGCCGTGTTCAGGGTCACTCAGGCCGCCGGTGTGTGATCTTGACACACAAACCCCAGTGAGACTCTTACAAAACCGGAGCATTCGTCTCCTCTGGAGCGCTGCAGCTCGTCTCCGATGGATCAGAGGAAAGAGGGCGGGCCTCCGGAGAACGTGTCCGGTTATTGCCTCGGCGTTTGGCCGTGCCCAGGTCGCTGACCGCCACCAGGCAGCAGGTGGACACAAGCGAGCTGCTTTTTTTTTGTTTGCTTTCAATACAAATCTGATTGGATTTTGTGTTTATCTTCATCATGATTCTGTCATATGACACTCCATAATAAATTATTCTGCTGCCTTTCGTGTTTGCAATCAGTGATCTGCAGCGAGAGGTCATGTTAGGCTTATGAAATATTGATGCTCAGTTCAGCCAGAGCTGAGCGGTGGTGGAGGAAGTATCCAGATCTTTTATTCAAGCCAAAGTAATCAAATACAACTGAAAGTTGGGCCCTCACAATAGGGAGACACGTCATGTTAAAATGTCTTCTTTAAGAACCTTATGTTTTAATTGTAAAATCATAATCTCCAAAGTAACTTGTAATTAAAGATGTCAAATAAATGTAGACGAGTAAAAAGTCAAATACACACCTTGACAAGTATTAAAGCAGACATGTGGAATGAAATGGCAATACTCAAGTTAAGTAAAAGTACCTCAAAGAACAGTTTAAGGATGTTCAAAATGAACCGTTAATCTACAATATTAGTTTTGTTTGGTTAATGTTATAATTTAAACTGTTATAAGAGATAAAAATAAGACACAAACACGTAGGTATTGAGGAGTTGTAGCATTTAATTCACATACAAATGGCTCAAACTGCACATCCACAACCTTGCAACGTTTACAGCTATAACGATACTGATATCTTCATTCCATCGCAACATACTCGCTGAGCTTCCGGTTCTGCAAATAACTGCTTGACTAACGGGTTTTTCATCAGACACACAGCTGACAACCTCACAGCTAAACCCACTGGTGAAGGGGAGACTAACTGGGAAAGAGGCAGCATGTGTCCAAGACAATGCTTGCAACATCACGGCTTCTAACTCTCCTGGACGTGTAAAAATGTGTGTTTTTTCTCTGAAGATCAGCGGTTGATCCTGTAGTCTGCATGGTGAAGTGTCCAAGATACTGAACCCCAAATTGCTACCTAAGGTGAATGTTGTAAATGTAATGGTCAGAAGGCTAGAAATACTTCTATTTACCATTTGGCATTTACTAAATCTGGCGATAAATAATGGATTCAACCTGTTTGTGCATCTGGTTGTTGTTGCAAGCTGTTTGGCTCTTCAACCACGGCACTCTGCAAGCAAAGCTCTAATCCCGTCGGTTAACGAGGGTCGGCTATCAGTTATAAATTAATTAACATCTCTATTAAAGTACATGCTCCACTAGTTCTGGCTTAATTGTCTAAAAGTATATTAGGGAAAACATCTTTCATGTTTGTGTCATGAAGCAACAAGTTGCTGTAGATAAATTGCTTTATTAACAGTATGATAATCCAAGTTTGGAATTAACAGATTTCAAAATCCATGCCTTGAAAAATTTATTTTTTTCAACTTTAAATCTACATGAAGGGGGGATTTAAGGTGGAGTCAGGATTCAGGGAGTAAAAAAAATTAAAATCTTTCTGTAAATTATTGGTAACCTGGCCTTGGTCTTTATTTGAGCACATTTATTTGAGGGTGTGTGTGTGTGTGTGTGTGTGTGTGTGTGTGTGTGTACGTGAAACAGTGAGAGAAAAGCACAAACATCACATCAGGGACATAGGCTAATTTATGATAATTGTGGACAGTGATTTTAATCCTGTCTGAATTTGGGAAAAAACGAAAAAAAAAAATCCAGAGAAAATGATCTGCCATATTTTGGTTGATGGCAGACGTCCCCTGACGGCGTTAATCCTGTTCAAATCAAAACCATTTCAGACGTTTGTTTGTTTTCACCGAGCAATCTATTTCTCTTGCTCCCCCCGGAAAACACGTTTTCAATCCTCTGCCTGTCGTAAAAAATGTAAAAGGATGTTTTTGGCAAGTAAGAAAATCTTTTTGTTTTTTACTTTACCAAACCTTGAAGAGACAAAATGTAAGAATGTTAACTCTCTAGCGATAACGCTTTTCTGGTAATGCAGAAGCTGAGGATCATTCATGATTTAAACACACTCCCAAAATACTACCAGCTAAACAAGGCTAAAGACCACGTAAATGCTTGTGTTTGTGTGTTAAAAAATATAATTAAACAGGCCCTATTATGCTATTTTCTGGGTGGATATTTTTCTCTCCAGTTACAGTTACAACATGTTTACATGTGTTAATGCTCATAATCCTCCTTGTTTTTCATCCTGGCTGTCCTGCAGCACCTCTTCTCACCCTCTCTCTGAAACACTCCAGAAAGCAAAGTCTGCTCTGATTGGTCAGCTAGCCTGCTCTGTTGTGATTGGTCAATGTTTCACATTTAAAAAAACTCTTCCTCCGGAGCTTCAACTCCGTCTCTCTCTTGTTGTTTGAGGGCCAAACCAGCCTGAAGGAGTTTTATGTCACTTCCGTAACATTATGACCTCATAAAGTTACATTGTGACCTCATAAAGTTACAGAAGTGAAGAAGAGAATTCAATGGAGCCGTTTCAGGCAGCTCTGGAGCTTCTGAGGGGGGAGGGGGACTCCTTTTAGGCGCGGACTTCAGGTTTTACACTCTACGGACCTTTTACATGCACAAAAATATATATAACACACTAAAGGAGAGGGAAAAAATGGAAAAGCATAATAGGGCCACTTTAAGCTGCACCCAGACCAGCAGATCAGTGGGAGACGACACAGTGACAGTAGCTAAACCCAACACCCTCCATTTGTCCCTCAGTGTCACTACTGCCTCCCGAGCTCTCACCCTCCCCCTTGGGTTTTTTTGGTCTTCAAAGCGGGTCACATTTTAACATGGCAGCCCTGGCAATCACCACTTAATTGTGCCCTCTGTCGAGGCAGGGGACATCTCGCACAGCTGCGACGGCCGCATCCTCCAATTAATTCCTCACAAGCAAATTATTAATTAAACCCAATTCTTCACATTGCTGCGAAAGCAAATAAATGGCAAATAATTATGATGGTAATTGTACGTTGCAGTGATGGTGAAACTGGTCATTAGC
This sequence comes from Anoplopoma fimbria, assembly GCF_027596085.1. NCBI lineage: Eukaryota > Metazoa > Chordata > Actinopteri > Perciformes > Anoplopomatidae > Anoplopoma > Anoplopoma fimbria. The sequence continues at coordinate 25,383,717 of NC_072468.1, read as the reverse complement.
GCTCATATTTTATGCATGCATGAAACTCACTTCCCCGAGACCTTGAAGCAGCGTTGACTACAGTGAGAGACGGAGTGTGATCTGTGCAGCAGTGACTGGGACTTCACTAATGTGTGTGTGTGTGTGTGTGTGTGTGTGTGTGTGTGTGTGTGTGTGTGTGTGTGTGTGTGTGTGTGTGTGTGTGTTTACTTCTATCTTTGTGAGTGTGTATTTACACTCACTCTAATACCTTCTTTTTTCAGTAGTTTATTCATTCAGTATCCTTGTATGTTAAATATGCTGGTAGGATGAAGTTAAAAGGTGTAAGTGCCTTTCCAAACAGTTTTGACAAGCAGCATGGTTCCCTCCAGATGGGATTAAAAACCTGCAGGTCTGCTCTGGGCACAAATTATACAATTTAGAATCATTATGAACCAAAGATGCCACAAAGAAGATATATGTTGTATTTCATTGCTTCGACAACACTTTAGTTGTTTTAGAGTCGTTGTTCCGACTAGAGAGGATGGTCACGGGAACAATTTTTTTTTGTATTATCGGAAACTACATGAATGCATCACAATTTTTCTATCACACAATGTTTATAAAAGTGAAACATAAGTCTATTTGTTTGTATTTGTACAAACAAATAGACCTAAAAATAGCCTACTTGGCAGACGCAGCCTAACTTATGTTGTTTATGTTGACCTGAGGTTACGAGATGTGTTTTCTTATTGGAAATGAGATCAGGACGGGTTGCTGCTGGGGGTTTTGGCAGAGAGCTTCTGTCCTCTTTTCCTAGCACTGTGTACCGGTACTGAACCTTCTCAGTGGTACCGAGTACTGGACCGTACAAACCTTATTTAACCCCTAGAGTTCTTTAATATATTAATAGTTTATCTTTTTGTGAGAGAGAGCGTGACATTACCAACGTTGTATTTAAGGGCCCCCTTTAACCACAGCAGTGTGCCAGCATGCTTACTACCAGGACCATGAAACTAAGGAAGTCTAAAGAAATCCATCTGTCATTGATTGTATTTTTATTTTTTTTACAGTTCTGCATTATATGGTGATATGTCACAATGTCTTCCACAAAAAATGCTTATTTTATTAAAAACATGAGCAGCTCATTATGTCTCTTATCATGAATACAATGAAGGATGATGATTTGAACACAACTTATCTTTCCTGCCTGTCGTAAGTGTCTGTTAGCACACTGCTGTATAGGTGCTCTTTTCCAACATCACGTACCCTTGTGCATTATATTTGTGTATATATGAACCTCCATCTCATAATGGCTGCATTGCCTGGCCTGTCTGATTGTAACCCCAGTGTTCTGTGAGTAACAGATTGCTGGTGTTGACATCCCTGCTGTATGTGGTGTGATGCTGTGATTCTCAGGTCCTCATGTATATACTCATACATACATTTGAATAATCAGCTATTAAAGCTGTTACATAAAGCTGTGTTATATATTCTGATGGCACAGCCAGCAGGTGGATGTAACACGCCGAATCAACAGAGAGGAGTTTGAATGTAGGAGATCCTGTCTTGATGGGCAGATGTTGAGGAGGAGACAGAGGCATGGCTGCAGTGATGGTACTGTCAGTCTGTCAGTCAGTACGCCTTGGTCTTGATCTATCTCAACAACTGCCAGTGGGATTGTCATGGAAATGGAAATACAGACAGTCATGGTCCCCAGAGAATGCATACAATTTACTGTGGGAATCTGTGTTTTTTCCCCCATGCCTGGCAACCAGCAGACCAAAATGTTCACTTATTCTGTTAAATATCTAAATGTCTAGTAATTATTCCGATAGGTTCTCATGTAGCTCAGGTCAAAAGTTGGATTTTTATACTTTATTCTTTCACTAAATACCTGTAAATCAGCCGGAGTTTTTCTTGTGTGTAGTACTAAATAGCGAATGTTCTCTAAATTAACTCTTTACATCAGCATGTTGTAATTGTGCGAACGTTAACATGCCCAACTGTGCCTAAGTACAAGCTTTAAAAGCCAATTGCATGACTGTAGATAGGTCACTAACAGGCAGAATGTTGCTCAGCCTTCCATCCAATTTTGCCAAGTGGTCCAATAAAAAAATCCCCACTGCGTTCCACAAAGCATCCCCCCTATAGACCACCATGTAAAGAGGAGCAAACAAGGTCAATTATGACTCTCTCTGTTCTGAATTTTTCATCCATGGAGGTTTAATCTTTGTAAAACGTACCTCAAGCAGAGAAAAGTGATGTGAACACAATGTAAAGCCCAGAAGTAAAGCTAGAAAAAAAATCCTAGAGACTAGCTAGACCAGGAGCATTTATTTTTATTGCTAGGAGCCAACAAAACCAGCTCTACCAAACCAGATATAATGATGCCTTTATGGAACACATTTCATGACTAATGTGGCTTAAATGGTGTAAATGGTAGAGTATCATAATGTTGTCACTTTAAGACTCAATAGAAGAATAAATCTCTTGTTAAGATGAAGATGTTTATCGGTGCTCGGAAGAGAAAGGCTCCCAACTGTCTCCCATCACAATCTGTCCCTTAATTGTCAGTGTGTGCTGACAGGCATATGTTCTGGTCACTTTATGTTGAAAGCACTGTCAGAGGATCCATCTGTGTGTGTGTGATAGAGTGTGATGCATCCATCTATGCGTGCACGCCGTCCACCATATGTGCATGCTCCATTTTGCGTGTTTGACAAGCGCTCCGAGGCCAATGTTGACACTCGGATTAGAGACAAGGCGGAGGAGCTGGACGTGAAGACTGCGTGACCTTCCAAGGACGGGAGTGGAAATGGACTATGAGATGGGGGGAGGGATGGGAGGGGAGGGGAGGGAAGGGAGCGGCACGCTGCCGGCGGCCGGCGTCCGCCCGCTCCGCATGTTCAGGGATTTAAAGGCCTAAGGAGGGCGTAAGGAGACTCAGAAGGATCAGGAGCTGCCTGGCTCCTCTCTACTCTGTTGGGTTGTTATCTATTTTTAGTGGACTGCTGCATGAATCTGCTTCCACTCATTCCACCCCCCAAAAGCGTTTCTATCGATTTCCCTCCCACTGCTTTTACTTACCCATCCAGACTCGGTGGCACGTCCTGGGGAAAATTTAAAGGGTACTTTGTCCTGATCTACACAGACGCCGCCACGTTTCAGATATCAGATGTTAATATCGCAGATAAATTTCTCAGAGGAGACTCTTAATCTGATTTTTCTTTGTCGTTCAGCTCGGCTCGCCTGCTCTCCTCACGTGGCAGCCGTTCTCAGAGGGTACGGGATACAAAAGCCCAGAGTAAAGCTCCGAGTAACCATTCATTTCCTGCTGACAGACGACACGGAGTGATGCATGGCCCGTGGCTTTACTTGATTTATCAAAACAAAATTACACAAAGAGCAGAGCAGACGCTGAGAGATGACAGGGAAAAGGCCATTTGAAATCTGCTGAATGGGTTGCTTTGAGCTTTTTTTGCATAATTGGTTGTTTGCCTCGAAATGATGAATAAACCAAAATGCGTGCATTAAAAAACGGCAAAGTTTGAAAGGCAAAGCGGCGTCCACCCTCGACCGAGCATGCGCTGCAACATCCACGCCTCTGCTTCTCTGCTAATGAGATCGAGATTGCAGCGTGTCAGTTTGGAGCATGCTACAAATGACCAAAAAATCTAATCATATTATTTGGTGCCAAGAAAAAAAGAATGAAATATGAATGTTACAATAAACTTAACCTCCATTATCTATCAAAACTGAATAATACATGAAGTTAATCAGAGCTTTTGCTTTTTAATAATAAATAACCTCACAGAGTGCTGACGACGCTCAATTCAGCAGGTTTTTTTCCGGTGTGTCATCTCGCCGAGTGTGAGCACTGTTTATTTGACAGCGACGTGTCAAGTTCACAAAAACAGACAGTTTTTGTCTTCCTTGTGTTTCTTGATATACAACTGTTCAATGCTGTATCGTTGCATAAAGCCAACCTATAACGTGTGCCCACTTACAATGTTCAAAAGCGAATTACATCCGTGGGTGTAATTTCCCACACTTGAGCATAAAAGAAAAGATTACATGTTCGGCTTAAAGTGCCATTCAATATTTCAAACCATTAATAACAGATTATTTGTATTTATCTGCTGGCAGCGGGCGGTCTTCCCCCCTTAACTTACCAATCAAGACCCTTTTATGATCAACTGTTGTTGTGCCCAATCAGAATCCTCGGCACGATTGATTATTCCACTGGGCTTTGTGATAATAAGCCAATTTCAGAAAGAAACAGAATTAGGTGATTGATTAGTTCAATATGGGTTTGCCAAAACCGCGGCCTCAAGCACCACCACTTCACTTTGCATGAAGCAGATGAAAGGAAAATGCTAACCCTTATTCAGCGTCTGTGCTGATTTTTGGAAGAAGGGAACAAACTGGTCTCTGGTGATGATGATGTAGAAACAGACCTCAGCTTGTGAGAAAGTCTCTCTGGGTTATTTTACGTGAACAATAGGCCCATCAGATGAACTATCAAACCTCTCCTCTTTCTCACCAATTTCCAACAAAACCCAAGAAGTGCCGTGGCACCAAGAGAATAAACGTCCGCAGATGTTAGAGGGCAGAGGCGAGGACATCCATCAAGCTCGTTGTCACCGCGCTTCCCGTCCCTATAAAGAAACAAAACGCCCTCAAAACCGAATCAAGGAACAATAGTTCCGGTTTGGTAGTGTCCTGCTCTGGTCCGGGTCAACGCCGCGTTTCCCATTTAGCCCCGATACAAAGTCTCCTTGTCCCTACATGAGGAGGAAGATTGACACATCCAGCCCGGCCTCCTTCAGCGCTCCCTGAACCCCCTCGCCCACATGTGCTTTGTCTCGTCTGCCCTGCCTCATTGGAGCAGTCAGCTCCATTCAGGCAGGTTCGCGGGGGGGCATTTAGTCATGCACTGTCAGCTCTGCTGTAGTCCTTTGCCTCTCCATGTGAGGCGTGTCAGGGGAATGACACACACACACACACACACACACACACACACACACACACACACACACACACACACACACACACACACACACACACACACACTCAAACACACACTCTACCAACCTGATCCAGACCTGACATGCAAGAAACACACACTCACACACGGTCACACACAGATTCACATGTGAGGGCAGACCACAGAGGAGGCATGTCAAAAAGACCGATTCAGGCGGGTCGGCCTGACATGGTTGTACTATTTTTGAGAATCATCGAGGGAGAGGAGTGAGCAATGAGATGGAAGACGGTTTGAAAGACATTTCTGGCAGCATGAAATTTTATTTGTTAGCAGAGGTGGAGAGTAAAGATACTCAAATAATGAAACCCTCCAGTACACCTTCAAGGTACTGGAGGGTTTCCATAAAAGGAAATACTGTATTTTTCCACGACTACATTTATTTAACAGCTGTAGAAGTGCTTGTACTGAGGAATTAAAATTTTGTGCCAATTATATTTCTTATTTCTTATTCTAAAGGAAATATTATACCCTATAATGTAATAAACATTACATACTCTTTAACAAGCTCGTCACAAGCACGACAACTCTGAAACCTTTTAAGTCCCTTAACAAACATACATATAATGGTGATATTATATAATATTATCACCATTGCCATATAGTTCAAAAGTACAATCTAGGTTATTTCAATAGTTTTAAACATTTTGCACGACAGACACTTTCACTTGAAATACAGTAGGTTAAAGTTTGCACACGTACACAATCACTACGTTAACATTTTGTGACTATTTCACAAGCTGCAGTGGGCAGTTGTATAATAACAGGGTTTTGGGGTGAAAACTGTGTGACTCTAAAATGCAAGCATTTGAAAAACAACGCCATGTTTTGTGTGATGAAGTGTTATCTTAGTCTATGTGGAGTTTTAGAGACCTTTTAGAAAATGAATCCTGAACATTTTTGATTTCTTTTTTTGGGAGATTGTCATCAATCATTTTCATGAATTCAGCTGTCTGAAAAGAACAAATCTTCACATTGGGTACCTTAACTGATGACACACATCTTTTACTGCTTATACTTATACCTGCTTTGATTGATTGATTGATTTTTATGGATTATCAGACAAAGAAACACAAATATCCAAAGGATAACATGTTAAATTGAAAACACTTATTTCCTACATGTTCCCATGTTTGCTTAAAGTTTCCAAGTGGCTAAAACAGACAACAGTTCTACTTGTAATGTTGTATTTTGCAGTATGATCTTTCTACTTTAACCTACTTTAATTAAAGAATTTTAGTACTTCTTGTTATTGCTGTTAGCACACATGTGCACGTGAAGCGAGCACAGAACACGGAGTGACACGGGAGTTAACCTCGTCTTACTGTGCTCATATTCGATTCACACGGCATCCAGTATTTGCATATGAAACATAATCACAGACTTGAAGTTTTATTAAAGTAAGCGATGTAGAGGATGACAAAGACAGTAATCCCCTCTCAGCTCCGCTCACTCTGTCTCATAATGATAATGGTAAGAAGAATTAGTTTCAGCCTGCCGTACACCCACACACACACACACACACACACACACCACACACACACACACACACACACACACACACACACACACACACACACACACACACACACACACACACACACACACACACACACACACACACACACACACACACACACACAGACACCATGTATTATTCCAAATGCAAACTGTAACTAAAGTTATTCGTAGACACTTTCAGAATGGAGGCAAATGCAACACACTTGTGCTTGTATTTCTAACACATGTACGCAGAAGCACATACACACACACACACACACACACACACACACACACACACACACACACACACACACACACACACACACACACACACACACACTCATTTCCCAGAGTGTTCGTCTGTGTGACAGAGCACTGGTGAGAAGCAATTTCCCCTCCTTGTCATTATTAGATTAGTGCTTGTATTATTTGGGAGAATAAATTGGCCGCAATTGAAATGAACGCCGTCAGCCAGCCTCTAATACATATCTCCTCTGTCTCTGCAGCTTGGTGTTCGTTTCCTGATTGTGAAACACAGACGGAGTGAGCCAGAGGGAGACCACCACCACCACCACCACCACCACCACCACCACCAGTCAGATGGGACTCTTTGCTTCATGTGTTTGCCTTAAGCTGAGCTGATTCAGTCTTGCGAGCGACCTCTACAACGTGACCAAAAAAGTGATGACTTACTCCTAAACGGTAAGTAACTGAACTCACTCGTCATGATCCGAGTTAAAGGGGATCACACGCTGCGACCGCCGAATGACCCGACTTCCTGTTTGCTCTGCAGCAAGAAAAAAAAAAAAAAAAAAAAGGTCTATCGACTCAACAGCAAATTGTCTAATTTGAAATAAATTACAAAGAAGCAGCACAATCGAATGTAGCCAGCCACTTTTAAATCACCTGTATCCATCAATTGAAGAAGGCCGAGGTCGCACGGGACTCGCCCGCTGCAGGCCGCTCCGTTAGCAGGTCACACAGCTCTGTGGGGTGTGTGCGCTTCCCTTAAACGCTTCCCTTAAACGCTTCCCTTCTTCTTACCCCTTTGATTCGACGTCTGCTGAAATAAACCCAGCCGGCGCCGACTGATGACTTTGGCCTTGAAGGGTAATTGATTGGCTGGGATTATCCGCTTCCAAGTCACATGCTGACGGAGCCCAGAACGACAAAGGTGAAGCAATCTGCAACCAGAGAGCATTTAGCCCTCCTACAGTGTTATATATATATATATATATATATGTATATGTATATATATATATATATATATATATATATATATATATATATATATATATATATATATATATATATATATGTATATATATATATATGTATATATATATATATATGTATGTATATATATATATATATATATATATGTATATATATGTATGTATATGTATGTATATGTATATGTATATATATATATATATATATATATATATATATATATATATATATATATATATATATATATATATATATTCTCACATGAACAGTGTTAAAACATTGACCCTGAGCGTCCTTTTTCTAATATTTCTGTATTGGCCTCAGACAATGCTACTTATCAGCTATTTTTTTCATTTAAAAAACAAAAAAAGCACTTCAGTTTCTCTCCATTTCCAACTATATTTACTCAGCATGCAAACAACTGAAAGTGTTTGTATCTACGTAGAAAATTATACAGTAGTCTAGTATTCCAAAGGGAAATTACATCGAGTGTGTTTCCTTCCCCTGTTTGTATTCATTTATTTTCAATTTACACATGAAATGCTGGATACTTCCAATATTGCAAAAACATCTTTGCGTATGGCAAAGTAAGGGAAGGGTAGAAAAGTTGGTGGAGTGGTAAAAACTAAAAGCCACCATAAAAGGAATAACTGCCTTTTTAACCCTTTGAGATCACATCCCCGGCCATATTGTGCACCTTTTTAACAGTATATCAAAATGCAATCATCTTATCTGCATGTGAAACAAAATACGAAATGTGCTAACGTAAGCTAGTACATTTCAACCAATGACATCATGACATCCATTCATCAATTGGTCTGCAACTTTTAGTGAAGTGAAGGTGTGGAGCTGCCGTCCTCTGTAGTTCCGTATCGCTCTTGTAACTGTTCTACACTGAAATATTCCGTTTCCCATGTCCACTTGGAAATACCTCACAGTACAGAAGCTTAAGACAATCTAACCTCCATTCTACTGAGGCAACATCACATCTGTGTGGATGAGGAGAATTTCTTCACTTCCTTCCACCGTTTGACTTGAGCTCTTTTAATTCCATCATCTTATGGCTTCCTCTTCTTTTGTAGTGGTTTAAAGGCCTAGTGTTTAGGATTTAGAAGGATTTATTGGCAGAAATTGAAAATAGTAATGACATGTTTTCATTAGTTTTGAGTCACCTGAAACTAAGAATTTTGGTTTTCAGTAGTTTACAGTGAGCCATTTTATCCACATAGCGGGCGGGTCCTCTTTAAATCATAATTTACAAACCAATTATTATTTCCTTATATACTGTTTGTCTTTGCTAAATGGGGACTAGTATAAATGTTCCTCATGGTTTTCTCAGTGACGGCTTTGAGATTATATCGTTATGCTGGCGACAAAGCATCTTTTTATTCGCCGCACTGCATCAAAATTATACTCTCAAAACTGCATGTCATCCTTCAAAGCTCCAACCAACAGCAATGGATCCTGGGTCTAGAAATTACTTGATTATAATGGCGGAACCACTTTAAGCAAAGCTTCTGTCATGTTTGAAGACATTAGGCACACTGCCAAATGTTGTAATTTCTGCTCCTTATAAAGCTTTGAAATGGCAGATGAAATGACATAAAACTAGTACTGGAGCAAAACAGATTCAGATTTATCCACATTAGCAGCAACAATTAAATCTCTTGGCATTTCTTTTAATTCCATCATTTTATGGCTTCCTCTTCTTTTGTAGTGGTTTAAAGACCTAGTGTTTAGGATTTAGAAGGATTTATTGGCAGAAATTGAAAATAGTAATGACATGTTTTCATTAGTTTTGAGTCACCTACAGTAGCTCAGAGTGGACAAACCAAACACACTGGCTCTAGAGAGAGAATTTTGCGTTTTTACGTTACCTGAAAGCCACCATAGTTCTAGAGGAGTGGTATTCAGTTGGTTGCAATCTGCAAACTCACCACTAGATGCCACTAAATCTCACACACTGTTCCTTTAATGGCAACCAACTGGAGAATTGGCATCACCAGCTGTTTATCTTGATGCATCCAACTACTCACGAGCAATAGTGAAGGGAAATGTGCCATTTCTCCATCTCTTAACATTTCTAAATGCAGCACTTGAAGCACTTTGGCATATTTGATGAAGTTGATATACTTGGCATTATTCTTGCCATCATTATGGAACAGAAAAACAAGTAAAGTATTATTTTTATTGAAACAAACAAACTGTCAAAGTTGCTGTTATGGCTCAAAGAAGCATCAAAATCAATGGTATTACTATATTTTGGAAGAACGGTACACTACTATTAGAATTTGGCAGCATTTTTACAGCAACTTAATAGAGTGTAGAAGTCTGGATGTCTTTTTACAAAAAACAAAAATCTGTGCTTACAGGGAAGCAGCAAAAAACATCTTGAATCATTTATTTTTGCATTGGAGCTCCAGTATCAAGTAAAACATTTACATTACATTCTACTCATACAGTTTGACTGATCTCTGGGAGTTACAAGGTTGCACTTCAACATGAATTGGTGCTTTGCGACAAAAATGGGAGATGAAATCAAAGAAACAAACAAAAAAAAAAGATATCTGCATCTTGAGGAATTCCTGATATTGAGTTCCAACAGATAAGTCAGTGAGTGTAAAGCCCAAACGTTAGTGTGTGTGAGTCTCTTTTCACATGCTGTCTCTCCAGAGGCTTAGCGTCCTCCCTGCCTGCCCGTCAGCCTGCCTGGCAACATAATTAGAGAGCTTACAACAACAGCATCCACCCGACGGGACTTTACACACATGAATGCTTAGTCCACTGCCATTACACACTCCAGAACGCCACCCCAACTCATTCTGTCCTCCACTTCAGTCCCTCTCTCTGTCTGCGACTCTTCTTCTTCTCCCTCTCTTTGAAGGAGCATTTATTTTTCCCTCCCGCTCTGCAGAGGCCCGAGGGAAGCAGCTGGACTCTGCGGGTTGCTGCCGAGGCGAGGCGGCGAAAAAACAGACAAATCAGAGAGGCCTAATTGTTTTTTAATGTGCTCGACTGCGGTGCACAGGAGGGCTGCTTGGGTGTGCATGTTTGTTTATGTGTTTCTCTCTGTCTCATTTCTGTGTATGAGCATGAGATTGTGTGATGGCTGTGTGCAGGCATGCTTGTATGATATACTATAAGTGTGTCTTGTGACAGCGTAGTTATATTTAATTTCATAAAACATTACCCACGCTGTTTTTAGAGCGGAGTATAATTATTGAATAATTATCATAATTTCCTGGTCTGGAGAGATGAATGGAGGTCAAACAGCTGTGATGATGTGTTTTTCTTTCAGGCTAATTTCTTCCTTTTACTGAAAAAAAACACTATATATGAGTTCCTCTATATGAATAATGTCAGTTTGACTCACTTTAGTCTGCTTATAACTCCGATGAACTATAATTCAAAGCTCATTCAGGTGTCGCATTGGATAAGATTGTGATTTTAAATATATTTATTTTTAGAGATAATAATGTACCTCCTTTTAGAGCCATTTCCCGCCGATGGCCCAGTCAAGCAAGCTGATTGCTACCTGTAGTGCTAATAGTCTCAGAGAGGCAGGTGGGGGGGAAATGGTACTGTTTGTCATCGGCGCTGTGAAAGCCCGGAAGTTCAGCTGCAAGCAAACTTGTGGGCATCCATTGACGTCATTATTAGACAGGTTAACTAATGTGGAGTAGAGAGAGAAAATGTGATTAAGGGCAGGTGGGACGGGTTGGATGAACAAGTCAAACAAACACAGGACTTTAACCCAGGAGACCGTTGTTTGTGTCTCGTGTTAAACTAAGTCACCATAGATGTATTTTAGCTAAGTTTTGTCACACAAGTTACGTAGCCGACCAAGCGCTAGTTTGTAATGCACATACTGATTTTACTTACCAAACATACTGTTTTTAACCCAAACCACAATGTTTCCTAAGCCTAACCAAGTATTTGTGTTGCCTTAACCTAACCATGTAGTGTTGATGTGTAAGAAAGCCTAAAAACAAAGTAAACCTATGTGGAAGATTATTTTAAAAAGAGACTGTATGCATGTAACAAATGGAAATCGTAAGTTTATTTTGAAAATACACTAGGGGTCATATTTTAAAGCTTAGAGCCACTGACCAAGCATCTGTATTGGAGTGAGAAGGTGCTGACTATTTAATCATAAACCAAAGTACTGGACAAATCGAAAATTTGGACTGATGATGGCGCTAGAAAGAAAAAATATTTTTACAATCCATCAATTGAACGTGACATTTTTCTATAATATTTAAATATGAGCTAGCGTGGCTCAAAATGTACCTGCTCCCAACTACATTATAGTATCTTACAGTATCATAATTTACAAACCAATTATTATTTCCTTATATACTGTTTGTCTTTGCTAAATGGGGACTAGTATAAATGTTCCTCATGGTTTTCTCAGTGACGGCTTTAAGATTATATCAGTTATGCTGGCGACAAAGCATCTTTTTATTCGCCGCACTGCATCAAAATTATACTCTCAAAACTGCATGTCATCCTTCAAAGCTCCAACCAACAGCAATGGATCCTGGGTCTAGAAATTACTTGATTATAATGGCGGAACCACTTTAAGCAAAGCTTCTGTCATGTTTGAAGACATTAGGCACACTGCCAAATGTTGTAATTTCTGCTCCTTATAAAGCTTTGAAATGGCAGATGAAATGACATAAAACTAGTACTGGAGCAAAACAGATTCAGATTTATCCACATTAGCAGCAACAATTAAATCTCTTGGCATTTCAATGACATTTATTTTGTCATCATTAAACACTTTGATTGATCACAGGATGACTCATTTTGCCTTCTAGAGCTTAATGTCACAAGAGGAATCATTTATTAATTAATAGTGGGTGAAGTCACCATCCATTGCTAACAAGCTCAACCGTTATTAGAGTATGTTGTGAATGAATGAACACTGAAAAGTTGTGCCCCAAAATGAGAAACTATTTGGACCTAAAAAAACTTTCCCCGCCCTGAAAACTTAACCCAATATGTAGGGTTATATATAGATACATTTCACACATATAAATGGGGAGCTAAACACAATTTCATTGAAGATTGAAAGCAGGAGTTGGCCTTTGAGTTTTTATCTGGAATAAATTATGAAACTGTGAAAACAGTGTTGGATGAAAAACATCAAACTTGATGATCAGAAAACATGAAAAAGATGAGGAACCACAAACAAACCAGACCAAACATTGTAAAAATCAATGTTCACAAAAGTAAAGGCTAACTGTGAAATTGTGACAAGAATAAAAGGATCAGCAATAAAAAATCTGTGGTAACCGTGTTAAAAGAGACGGAAGGAGTTGGCTTGTAGCCAAGCACATGATCGCCAAGACTTCTGTCAAGCACGCATGGAAACTTCACAAAACAAACACGACAAGAAGTGAAAATCTATGAATAAAAGTCTGCCTGCTTCTGCTTTAAAGTGAGCGACAGGAATAAATAGAAACAGGCGACCTCGACAAAAGTTCAGCTCAAAACAGTGGTCACTTATAGGATATTACAAAAGAAAATAATGTCATCAAACGGAATTATCGCTGATACTAGCTTGCAGTGTGAATCAGGCCGGTTTAATTGTCTTCCTGAAGACACAAGGCTTTGTTTGTCATGTGATTTATGTGAGATTGAAGGTGAAATCCGTGTGTTCATTCACATCTCTCTCTCATTATATGATCATTATGATCGGGGCGGCTGTGGCACATGAGGTAGAGCGCTTGTCATGTAACCACAAGGTTGGTGGTTCAAACCCCTCTACCGGCAACATGCCGAGGTGTCCTTGAGCGAGACACCTAACCCCAAGTTGCTCCCCGGGCGCTTCATTGCAGCCCACTGCTCCTCCGGGATGGGTTAAATGCAGACAAATAATTTCCCCATTGTGGGACTAATAAAGGCTTAATTATTATTATTATTATTAATGTCCTTCACCTTTTAGTGAAGTATTCTTCCGAATGGATGATTCTGGGGAAACCTGAGTTTTGTTTCTAGAGGGTAACTTTTTTGTAGAAGATTGTATCTGTCAAGCATGGGACAGAGTTGAAGGTTTGCTCCCAGCTCTATACTGTCAACATTTCAGTCAGGAATCCACAAAAAACATAGTAGTTACTGGTGCCATGGAGGTCATAAACGATATAACTGAAGCCCTGGATAACAAGCAGTGATGTCTCTTTCTTTTCATAGACCTCTCTAAAGGCCTTTGATACAGTTGACCACAGTACTTTGATTGGATGTCTTACAGCTATTGTTTTTTTCTGAACTTGCAGTTGGACGGATTGCAAACTATCTCAAAGACAAAACCCAGGCTATTCATTATTTAATATATATTTATTGCCTTGGGCAGAATATGCCAAACTTTTCTTTATGCTGATGACACTGTCATTTACTGCTTTGCACTCATTCATGCTAAGGCTTCTGAGAATCTTCAGTCAGCATTTGATAGTAGGACAAAAACTGCTTTGTGAGCTTATTCTAAATGAAGACAAAACAAAACTTGTGTTTTCACTACTTCAACAACAGTAAGATCATCATTGTCCAAGAATATTGTCACCATATTTGGGTCAACAAATTGTCTTTTGAGTTGCAAATAACAAATACTGAAGCTTTGGATTTTACTTTAGAAAATTGTTTGTTGTGTGAAATGGAATTGATTATGGTGGTGTGAATGCCTCTGCTCACTGTCTTTGCATGCTGGGTAGCGTGTATCATGGGGCTCTGAGATTCATTACAAACTCTGGATGTCTTACTTGCTATTGTGTTTTATACCTAAAAGTGAATTTACCTGCTTTAGGTTTAAGCGGCCTCAGTAACTGTTATGTTTTTATTCACAATGCTTCTTTTAGAAAAATATTCCTAGACACTCTCTTTTTTAATTTCATTGAATTATGAACATAACGTTCTGTTTCTGCAGGACTTGTTTTGTGTTTTTTTGTCCCCAACATCAGAAAGGAATTGGCAAAAAAAAGCGTTTTGATTTTCTTGTACCTACTGCATGGAACAATCTACAGACTGATCAGAAGCTTCACAACATGGTACTCTTGAATGAGAGCTATGCTGTGATTCGTTGAGCCCAGATTATTTTTTATGTTAACCAGATATATGTGGTTATTATGTTAATTGTTGAAACTATTTGTGGCCAGGTCTCCCTTATAAAAGCTATATTTAATCTCAGTGGGACGAACCTGGTTACATCCAATAAAAATAAGAAGTTTTTTGCTTTGTATGTGTAGGGCAAAATAAACAACATTACTAGATTAACAATAACTACAGGAACTGCAATATGTTTGTCTCAGTGTTTGCTGACTCTGTTTGTGATGCTTCTCTTCTGAAAAGAAAATTAAAAAATGACAAGATATTAAGCTGTATTTAGAAGGCAAATCAGTTTTAAATATTGAAGAGGAAAAGTAGGAATAAAGGAAGAGTGAGCTGAATGACGAAAAAGCTCCTTGCTTCTTATTGTGGTTTAAACCAGCGCACGTCGGACTCTTAATCAAGGTAAACACAGTTTTTTTTACGTCGCTGTCTTGTGAAATACCAGGACTTGAATGGTCACAGCTGCTCAACGCTCAGCTCGCCAAGAGCATCCACCCTAATCGGAAAAATCTCACAATAAGAGGACGAATCCTCAATCTGCTCGTTTCTATTTCACAGTCCTTTAAAAGATTAAATGCATGAAATGAGAAAATGAACAGAGTGTCATTTTCCCATAACAAGTAGATATTAATTATTCCGGACACTAAAAGGTCCTTGGCAGGTACTTTTTTCAGTTCACCCCTTGGCAGAGGAGAACGTTCATTATGGACTCAGAGCCAGCCAGGATGATGTAACAATGGGTTTTTCATTGCATAATATTTGTATAACATTAATGCACTCCCAAAGTCAGAGCATAGACTCCTGGAGGACTAGAATATCTTGTCATTACAGCAAAGCTCATCATTTATGGAACACATGATGCCTGTATTTGCCAGTAGATGGTGTTTGGGCTCATTAATGACATTACTTTTGCATCGAACTGCGGTGCAGGCTGAGAGGAAACAAATGAGAGAGCATCTGTTCCTCATGCATAAAGAAAATGAACATGAAACTGTGTTAGAGTTTAGAACAGTGTGCTGCTCTACAAGCATACACATGCACGTGCATCTGCAAACAATTTTTATTCATTCTTCATCATAATAAGTTTAGGGCTCGTCGAGCTTTTTCCTTGTTTTTTTTGGTTTATGAGCTTTCAGTTTCTTCGTTTTTTACTAGGTAATGGTTATTTACTCATGCTAACTAAAAAAAAAGAATCTTTAAAATAAAGAATAGTAAATGGTAAACTTTCCATGTACTAGTTCTGAGTAAAATCATTACATTTTTGTCGTATCAAGAAAATGTATAATTAATGAAAAATTAGATTTCCTCTAATCCTTACATTATTTCCCATTACGCTCAGTCTTCCACCACTCAGTCCATGCTGCTAATCTCTTAACCAGTGCACATACCACTAAGGGCTTACCATAAGGCCTTGTGAATAGCTAAAGAAACAGAATGCATGAAACGGAGGAGAGTAATTGGATGTTACCTATTAGAAAAGATTAGTCTCAAATGGGTTTTTTGCATCTGATGAAATGTATAAGTGAGAAATGTCATCATTCGGCAACCTGGGAAACAACAAATGTGTCTTCTCTTCTTCTTCTTGCTGTTTTGTGCAAATCTTTTCAATCAGTGTGCAAAATGGGGTCCTTATAGGTCCAAAAGTTTCACGCAACCCACTCTGGCTGGCTTTTCATTTACGTCTCCCGCACTCACTTTTTGTATCTGTCAATAAATGTTTGGCAGTTTGAAAAATGAGAACTGCTGGACATTAGTAAGCTTTTAAAAAAATAATTACTGACAATTGCAAGTGCCAAATAATTGTCTTGACTACCGTAAATGTTGCTATTGAGGCTTTCAAAGGGTCTCGTACCCCCTGAGATTCCCTGTAATACGCACGCTGCTTTCAATTATGAATATGTGACATGCTCAAAGATGTTTAACAGGAGTTAAACAAGGAAATGCCAGAAAACTGGCGGCAAACTCCCATTCTGCCATGTGAAGCCAATGTGGAAATGTTTTATAACTTGCATTCTCTCTCCTGTCCATCAGGGGGCGACTCCTCTGGTTGTATAGAAGTCTATGAGAAAATGACTCTACTTCTCTCTTGATTTATTCCCTCAGTAAACATTGTAAACATGAGTTTATGGTCTCAATCTCTAGTTTCAAGTCTTCTTCAATACAGCATGATGTTCATTTAGTAAATGATGCTCCATTTAGAGTCAAACAGACCATAAAGCATGTTCATGGGCAGCATCTTTAGCTTCAAAGCCTGGTGCTCTTCCTTGGGGCTTCAATTCCAAGCTGCATTGATTTTTTTTGCCACTAGAAAAACTGCACAAGAAGATCAAAAGCTCTTAGTTTTTGAATGCCTGAAATGTCATGGCTAATATGTTAGCGAACAATTGCCTATTATCACATCCAGAGGACACATAGCCATATTATCATTCACTTTGAGCCCTGTTTCTTTCACCTCTTGACTTCCTTAGTCTTCCTTAGATCTGACCCTAATACAGCTGGATTCTCCACTTTCTTCACTAGCTGCAGCGCTAGTTAGTTTAGTTTGCCCAGCTGCTGTTGATGCGTTTTCTAACAGCCATAGATTAAATGGGTTATAAATCTATAACTATGAGCTTTAAACAGGCTAGAAAATCTGGATAGAACTGCATAGGGTGTAGCATTTCTATTTATATTCATCACTAAAAATGGCTGCTTTCCCTTTATGTAGTCACTTGACTCATGTTAATATACAAAATACTGATTACTGGCGCGTCAAGAAACAAAGTGCCTCCTGATTAAAAACGTACTTAGCTTATTTCAGAGTTGCATCTGGCTGTCTTCTCTGAAATGCATGACAACAAAGCAACAATGGCCATTATGCTCGCTCCAATACACATTTGCCGTTGCCTGGTACCCGCCTCCATAACGACCAGCTCATTGCACTTATTCACTGTGGAGGGAAAAAAAAGAGGGATTAAGAAATAGCTATCAGCACTCAAAGACGTACTGGCTTTTATTCATTGATGCAGTATTAGCGGCAGCATATGCAAGGCCTTCCTCTGAAGTCAGAACGGCATTATTAAGTCAAATTAAGCTGTGTTCTGCACGCTGAAGCTGAAGCTGAGTGCTTGACCCTGTCTTGCCCGGGGGAGGCCATCTCGTTGTGCTGCATTAAGGAGGGCCCAATTGCTCCTGTCTACACTTTGAATAAGGCCATCTCTGGACTAATGCACCCCCGCCATTTGACGGCACAGATTTTAATCTATTTTTCTCACCAAAGGGCTCACCCACCCCCGAGATCCTCATTAACACTCCTCCTTTGCAGACCAACTTGTTCTTCCCACACTGACATCGTCTAGTTTCTTGTCACCCCCCCACCCCGTCCTGTCTCCTTAGCACGTTGTCATTGGGCGCAGTGTTGTTCACTCTCTTGTTGTTTTTTCTTTTTCTGCCGGGCCTCTTATCTCGCCTGCCTCCATTCGCCCGTTGCTGTTTTTGTCTGCCGAACTCTCCCTTATCCTCCCTCTCTATTTTTGTCTGTGTTGCTCTTAGCGAAGGAGAGAGCTGAAAGGGAATTACAGAATCCTTGGTGTCATTGAAGCCTCCAAGACTGACAGTGAAAAGCCAATAATGAGGCCCTCCATCCTTATTTTCCTCAGACACTGACCAGACTCCCTTCTGCCCATCAGGACCCGGTCTTCTTGTGGTTCAAAGGTCATTTGTCTCGGTACCACGGAGACCGGCGCGCGCACTTTCACCGCGACTCACCCCAAAACACCCATTTAAGTTAAATGAATCTAATTAGCTTAACATTTTGGATGATGGATTTTAGGCCCCTGCCTTAGCAGCAATTACTGAGTTTCAGGACTATTGATTTATTTGAGAGTGGAGCTACAGTAGATAGTGTTGAACCTTCCCAGGAGGCAAACTACACAATGAAACACACTGTACATCCTCGGGTAATTACTGTCGGGAAAGTGCGATGTAAATCATCAAGCAAATACACTCTCTCCAAACAGCCATTGATTGTTTGTGGCGTTCAACACATCAACGTCTTGTATAGAGTATCATTTCATCACCGGGCGCGCGGTCGTGAACCTGTTTGGATGAAACAATTCGTTGGCGGCAGATTGTTGCTGCGTTAAGCAAGAAAACTGGATTGATCTTGCTGAGCGTGCAGGATTTGCACAATCAATGGCATAAATATGACTCAAACTTACGAGCATAACAGTGTGGCCATTATAGCAGTGTGGCAAATGCTACATTTTCCCCACATTAACATTAGCAGCAGCACTGCAGCAGATCAAAGCATAGTTACTGTAACTGGTTTTTAAGGTTATCTCATTAAATCTGTAGCAACAATCTCACAACGCGTTACTCTCTGCCAAACCTTTTGTCCTCATTGGACCGGGTCCGTTCTGAAACAACCCCCTTTGAACAAAGTAGTCGGAGAGTTGCCAAACATGGAAAGATTACCGCAGGATGCAATAAAACCTTATCTGTCCGACGCAAACCGGATTACAAAAGGCCAGAAACTAACTCAGCATGGTTTATCATGCCAACATTATGCAGATTGCTGCAATTGATTTGAATAGCATGTTGCTTGAGGAGGCCCATCCAGCCTCAAAAGCAGATGGCGATAGCAGAGAGGGGGAAGTAATTAAAATGGCTAATCCTCAGTGAGGTGGTGTGTTGACGCCTTCTTCTTTCCGCCTGCACTGCAATGAGAACCTGGCTGCAGCAACAAACCAGACACGAGCAAAAATAATACACAGCTCGCACAAAACTCATGCTTTAAATGGTTTCTTAGTCATTTACTGTGATCACATATGTCAGGATGAGTTCATTTTTTTGGCTTGGTGCAGTGACAAAGCCTGAGGGCACAATTACCAGACATGCTGTGGTTATGATTTTAGGACCCAGTCCTGGCTGCAGTCAGGTTGGTTTCCATAGTTAGACTGGCTTATTAGTCTGGTGGATTGACCTGCATGTGCTCACTAGGCGCTAAATCTGCCCAAAGCTCAGTGCTGTAGGTCGTTCCTGGGTAAATTTGCCAAAAAAATACCAAACTCAATTACATTTTGCACCTTTGGAAACTTGAAGGGTGTGCATATTTTGTGATAGATAGTGTTTTTTCATCCATTCCCTGCTGCTTCGTCTTTTATTCACAGAGGCACTATTTGCCACAGGCCTCATTATTTTGTGTGTTCAACCCTATTTCTTCTTTCTGGTTTCGCACAAATTACTTTTATGAAAGATGGCAGACACCTATGCCTCCCTTCACCATGTTGGCTGTAAATCAAGATATGATGAGTTCAGTGGCTCGTGAAAAGATGGATATAAGACATTGTGTTCATTTTACTGTGCAACATGTTATCTCACCTGAGCGGTCAGTCTTTACTTGCGGATGGACTCTCACGATGTTGCCGTAATGTCTCGACTGGGTAACTATTTATGTTCACATTGTGCGACCTTCAGAAAAATGCGTCTCCAGCTGGCCGTTGGGAGCTTAGTGGTGTGTGCGAAAGAACGCCGAGGTACATTAAACCATCAACGAGGTACACGGAGCGTCGTCATAAATGAAATCTAACCTCTGAGGTGTGACTTCGGTGAGTCTTAGTGTGAAGTCACGCTCTTCGTAATGGCTATCAGGCCTGGAACGGTGCCATGTTTGCAGGTCAGGAGCTAATATCTGTCACAAGATGTGATTTTAGCATAATTTTAAAGAGCAGAACTATTAAATCTCTCTGCTGAACGTGAGATACTTTTTTATATATGCAAATCTTTTTTTTAGCACATGAGTGTTAAACAGGCCCTATTATGCTAATTTCCGGGTGCATATTTTTATCTCCAGTTACAGTTACAACATGTTTACATGCGTTAATGCTCATAATCCTCCTTGTTTTTCTCATCCTGGCTGTCCTGCAGCACCTCTTCTCACCCTCCCTTGTAA
Source organism: Anoplopoma fimbria (assembly GCF_027596085.1). Classification (NCBI taxonomy): domain Eukaryota; kingdom Metazoa; phylum Chordata; class Actinopteri; order Perciformes; family Anoplopomatidae; genus Anoplopoma; species Anoplopoma fimbria. The sequence continues at coordinate 25,362,940 of NC_072468.1, read as the reverse complement.
CGCTGGCTCCTCCCTCCAGAAAGCAAAGTCTGCTCTGATTGGTCAGCTAGCCCGCTCCGTTGTGATTGGTCAACGTTTCACATTTAAAAAAACTCTTCCTCCGAAGCTTCAGCTCCGTCTCTTTTGTTGTTTGAGGGCCAAACTAGCCAGAAGGAGTTTTACGTCACTTCCGTAACATTGTGACCTCATAAAGTTACACTGTGACCTCATAAAGTTACATTATGACCTCATCAAGTTACATTATGACCTCATAAAGGTACATTATGACCTCATAAAGTTACATTATGACCTCATAAAGTTACATTGTGACCTCATAAAGTTACGGAAGTGAAGGAGAGAATTCAATGGAGCCGCTTCAGGAGCTCAGGCGCTTCTGAGGGGGAGGGTAACTCCTTTTAGGTGTGGACTTCAGGTTTTACACTCTACGGACCTTTTACATGTACAAAAATATATATAACACACTAAAGAAGAGGTAAAAAGTGGAAAAGCATAATAGGGCCACTTTAGGTATCCTTGGTCTCAGCAAAGTGAGTGCAGACACGCAGCAGAATTAGCTTGGTAACACAAAACATACTGGAACACAACAACACCATATAAGGTGAAGGGACAGCGCAAACATATAATGAATCATCTGCAGAATATTATGCGTGACGATCCACAAATCAGGCCGCTCTGACACAGTACTTATGCCTCGTGGTGATGAGAAATCATCCGATGTAGAATTATGCTGCTTCAGCTCCGTCTGCAGACATTAAAACACAGTGACAGAACTGACATCTGCTGTTATGACAGGTGTGAGGGTGAGTTTACTTTCCATGAGCTGCGTGAGATACACAAAGTCACCACTTCTTAGGCCCACGATGCACTTTGTGACTCAGCGTGAACTTTTTGTTGAGACAGCAGTTCGTGCCAAAAACACGAGTAATGTTCAATAGCGGATTATTAGTTACGCATGCACACACATGCAGAGTGAAGAGAAAAAAAGAGAGGAAAGAAGAAGAAGCTGTAACTCTTTGGTCAAAAGTGTTCAAATCCTGCGCCTTTTAATGATCTGTCGGCTTAGTCTTTATTTGGTGGCTGTGCTGGTGTTAGGATGCAAGACACTGACACGTATGAAACAGCCACTAACATCTTTAAACTTTGAAGTAGTATACTCTCATTAAATTCAAAACTCTTAATCTTAAAGAGGATGAAAAATGAGACTAATCCATTTCCATGACCTGTGGAAGTTTCACTCTAAAATTTAGAAGAAAAACAGCAAAACACTTCAACATAGATGAAGCTTTAAAATACAAAAAGCCTACATAGGGTATATCTAAATGTTACGGACTCAGCAGGGGTTGGAGTGGGTTGAGGTTCTTGCCGGTGCTTCTACCCCAAACTTCATATTGTTCTTCTCTCAGCCGTAGCTTCATGCATCAGAGTTTTAACACCTGGATGTTGTAGGAAAAAATTAGAAACACCAGCTTGAGTTGAGGAGGGAATGAATGGTAGTGTGAATGGCTGAGTGACTGTATTTATTGCTCTTAATAGGGGGAAATCTGATCCGGTATGAGAAAGCATCTGAAATCGGAGAGTGAAGAGGGTTTACAAAGAAGTAAAAGGCTTTTTATAAAGGTGACAAAACAATTTCACCTCAAGGCCCATTGAGAAGCTGTTCTGGTGCTTTCAGCTGTATCACACTGTCCTCATCCAGACCAGTATCACGGCAGGTCGTGAAATTGTCATGAAATGCAATCTAGTTGTATTCCTATACATGGAGAGGAATTGTCAGATTTCTTTTTTTGTGTTGCTCAGGACAAAAACATTGCCGATGGAAAGACAATCAGGATCCTTTTGCATGTTGGACACATGAATGGAAAGCAGGAAGGAAGATGGATGGGTCCAACAAACACAAGACTCTCAACCACGAGACCTGTGTGCAAAACCACGGGTGATGTTCTTTCTTTTTGGAATGTAATGTTGTCCCGGAAAAAAAGGCGTTCTGAGCAACACACAAGAAAATCCAAACAATGTCTACATGAAAGCGATATATAACATTTCATGACTATTTCATGAACTGCCATGAGACTCTGTCGCCTCATCATCAGATTTAATCTGCTCGTGACTCTGCTTGTGTGATTCCAACTCTGAGCTTCTCTGGGACTTCTCATTTATATTGGCTTTAAAAGTTGAGCTCAACAGTTTATGAAGTGAACTTGAGTGAACTGTCAGCTGACTTTGTTGTATCTGGATCATAAAAATCAATCTACTCCCCGATGCATAGTCCAATGCGTGGTTCTAGTACCAGAACAATTATTCAATAATTAAATCACTCAGTTGACCTCTTGAGAATAAATGATTAATCAAAAAATAGCTATTGAAAAAAACAATGATTATAGTTAGCTCTACCTGGTACCCAGCTACATAATCACCCACTTTCTGGAGCTATACTGCTGTAGCCACAGTTGTTCCCTGAATTGACAGATAATGATCCTCTGCTTCCCCGTGGTTCAGATCAGACTGTGCTTCAAATAAGAGAACTCTATTTCTGTCTTTAAAAGAACAGAAGCCACATTTATACAGTAGTGTATTGTGGAGCTAGAACTGAAAGTACAATTTGCAACTTTTCTTTTTAACTTTATCCCGTCATGCCCTCCCCCTCAGCTTGGGCTGCTATCTCTGAATGTTCACATTGTCAAAACGATGGCCACGTCATTTTCCACAGGTGTTAGTTAATGCAACATCAATCTATTGCTTTTAATTCATGGTACTGTTCAAGAAAACATACTGAAGAATACTAAAACTGAACAGAACTACTACAAGTCCTTAGCGTCTGCAGCTATCGGTCGTTTGGAGTATAAGGGGAAGTACATGTTGCATATATAAAAATCAGCCGTGCCACTTTCATTAATTTATCCAAGGTGCTTTTGGTGGAGGCGGGGGGGTTCAGACACTGTCGCGCGCTGGAATGACAATCATGATGCAGCAGTAATTTAGCAGTAAGCCTCACTGACTAAATTAAACAAAGATAAATGGATTTTTCCATCACCATAAATCCCTCACAGTAGCGTTCACTGCTTGATTTGTCTGTGACAGTTTGGCTAAACCTTTCAACCGGATGTCATGACGTACGTTAACGGCAAAGATGAAGCAAGTAAAATATTCCGTGGAACGGATAGAAAAGCTCGGGCTGGTTCTGAACTAAAATGATTGAACTACTCCTCCATTATTTCACCAAAGGTTATTTACGGAAGAAAGGAAAGATGTGGTTTTCTTTTCCTCATCAGATGAAATGTGCTGCAGCGTTCCAAAAAGTTTTTTTTATCTCTTGCACCCTGAAAATATGCACTTAGGAACTCTTGTACACTTCAACGGCATCGCTTTTGCTTTTGAGCACTTTCTGCCCTTTTACATTGACAACCATATACTTGAGGGCGCGGTCACTAAGGTTACTGTATTGAACAGTTAGTGGTAAGGAGACCATTCACGTCCATGGTCATGTTAGAGGCCTACGTTTGGAGTTTTGTGTTTGGAGTTCTTCAACTGAGACTCAAACTCTCTACAACAGCTACTGCTTGTGATGAGTCACTCTTCTGTCAGAGTTTCTTCTGCGTTCTGGTCTGTTTGACCGCATTCATGATCAGGTTTGTGGTCGAGATTTCTGACCTGTATACCCCGATGCTAACCCCTCAATCAATTTTATTACAAGGCTAACAGCGTAACTGCACATCATCAGCAGTAAGATCATGTTGCGATACATTATGGATTTCGAGTAAATGTGAGAGATACTTGAAAAGTTCAATAAGACCTCAGGCTTTGTTTTGTGGATGAAGGAAATAGATTTTGGTTGCATTTATGAGACCATCTCACTGACAATCCAGGGCAACTTGAGCGGCTGAAGCCTGTAATTGGAAATTCTTAAAGACTGAAGAAGGCATAACTTGTTCTCTCATCAAAAGCTCTCTTCTTCATTTGCCATAGCCTCAGGAAATTGTTTATGCTCAGCAATGTACTCAAAATGTCTATGTAGACAAAAAGGTTTACACATCAATGATATGCAATTGATTTACTGCTGATCAAAGGTTCTCTGTATAAAATTCAGAATTCAGGACAGAAGTCCGTACCATAGACTGTAGATAGGAAGTAGTCATGGTGACGTCACCCATTGGTTTGTGGACTGCCGTTTTGAAGCCTTGATTTTGGCGATTTCGCCCCCGTCGTCTTGGATTAAGGCCATTGCCATGTTGTTTCGATATAAGGTACCATATTTGGAATGGGGAGGAGTGAAGTAGAGACGCAGTATACGGCTCTGGTAGAGGCAGAGACCTGTCAATCACTGTAGACCCGCCCTAAAGCATAGCATACTTTATGGTGTATTTGACTCTAAATGGAGCATCATTTACTAAATGAACATCATGCTGTATTGAAGAAGACTTGAAACTAGAGATTGAGACCATAAACTCATGTTTACAATGTTTACTGAGGGAATAAATCAAGAGAGAAGTAGAGTCATTTTCTCATAGACTTCTATACAACCAGAGGAGTCGCCCCCTGCTGGTCTGTAGTTATAATGCAAGTTTTTGGACACAACTGGAGGTTGCTCAATAGGTAATGTACAAGATTTCATAGATGCACACCACAGCATCTAGATGTACACACTTTATCTCGATTAAGAGGTCTTAAACCCCCATATTTCGCCAACTGACTACAAAGCACGTGTGACCGGACCGACTGCACTAACAAAGCACCGAGAAGCTTCACTCCCTTCTCAGGTAGACATCACTCCACTACATCCTCTCAAAGCTAAATGTGTGCTTATATTCTGTATAAAGAACCTTTAAGAAGTGCTTAATATCTAACTCAAGCTCTTCACCCGGGTTCATAACAGCTGCTTCTCCTGTCAAAACATTTACATATTTTCTAGATGACCTAAACCACAAATGAATGTAAATAATATTCAATACTCATCATAAAGTCCTTCATAAGATAAATCACACCTCATTATTGGATGTACATGTGGAGGCTTGTGTGTGTGTGTGTGTGTGTGTGTGTGTGTGTGTGTGTGTGTGTGTGTGTGTGTGTGTGTGTGTGTGTGTGTGTGTGTGTGTGTGTGTGTGTTCTAGCAGAAGGGAGACTGGAGCCTGTGATGGCATTCATCAGGGCCTTAATATCGACTATGGAGCTGTAATGTAATTTCAAGAGTAAAAAATGATGCACAGCGTAACGCACCCAATGGCGCAGTGCATTTAAAACCTATTATTCACCGACAACTTGTCAAAAATAGTTCTCGCCATTTTTTCCTGCTGCTTAGCAATGTTGAATGGCGACATATTTGTACCTGTATAATCAGTGCAAATTTCCCCGCTGCGGGACTAATAAAGGATTATCTTATTTTATCAGAGGAGTGGAGAATCCGCTCGGTGCAGATGGTCAGCTCTAACCTTTCATTATCTCTTCCGGTGAAAGAATGACACCAAAAAGAAAAGTAACACAATTACACTGAAAAGCAATTAGTACCACGCTCTCAGTGTTGTGGAACTGAGGGGTGTAATTACGCAGATGAAGTTTGTGACGGCTATGAATGTCTCGGATATGAGACGGCGCCATTAGCCATCCTTGTTTTTTTTAATTAGTGCTTCGCTCACTTTTTGGCTGCGACATTAAGGGTAATGTTGCAGTGAGGAGAGCAGGCTGCAGACATGGCCACGGTTTTCATATCTCACCCAGAGCTGTTGCAGTGTCACTTAATGTAGCATGAAACCTGAAAAGGTTGTCTCCAAACAACACGATTAATCAACCGATGGGCCTCCTTTTATTGATCGAAGACGGTACTTTGAGAACTCTTCCCTGCTGAATGTTTTTTTGGTGGAATTGCTTTTGTCTCTTCAAGATTATCAAAATCTCCAATGACACTCCAGCAGTTCCTGCACCTGCTCTTTATTCTGAACTAACAACTCCTGCCATACAAAAGTTGATTTGCACACAAGGTATCATCATACATCAGTTTGTATGGTAACTTACGAAAGATACTTTTTATTCAAAAGCCAGCAAAACGTGTCAATTTCAACTTTTTATGCATAGTTTTTTCAAAAAACTTTCCATCTTCACAGGGAACAACTTAGTTAGGTTTTAGGCAACAAAACTACTTAGATTTAGGAAAAGCTTGTGGCTCGGGTTGAATTAACTAGGGAAGTGCAGTAACCTAAGTATGCAAGTTACGTGACAAACATATCATTGGTGACTTCTCGTTTCACACAGGAAACAAAACAACATTCTCCTTGGATAAAGATTGTTTTTTATGTTTGACAGGCGGAGACCTCAGGTACTGAAGAGTGAAACCAATGCGGAAGTGTCCTAAACTTGCATTCTCTCTCCTGTCCAGCAGGGGGCGACTCCTCTGGTTGTATAGAAGTCTATGAGAAAATGACTCTACTTCTCTCTTGATTTATTCCCTCAGTAAACATTGTAAACATGAGTTTATGGTCTCAATCTCTAGTTTCAAGTCTTCTTCAATACAGCATGATGTTCATTTAGTAAATGATGCTCCATTTAGAGTCAAACAGACCATAAAGCAGGGGATGCTTTAGGGCGGGGCTACCTTGGGATTGACAGGTCGCTACCACACTTCTTACATACAGTCTATGTTGTTTGACCCATTCAACATACTTGCCTTATGCCCATTGCATTGGATTTGATTTTGTGGGATACCTACAAACTACAGCGCGTTGTTTTTAGTGGGTATAGCAACAAAAGCTGGATGAGAACAGCATGCACATACACAGCCATCACCAGACAGGGTGCAACCTTACGCCTCCACACTAGCAGATTCTTTCTCTCTTGCGTCAATTCCCTGTTTGAGCTGGTGTTTCTAGTTTGTATACCTGTATTTTCTCACGTTACGATTATAGTTTTCCCTCTTTAAATTTATGACATTATCCTGGAGCAATGCTTAGCTATGGTTGTGACTCTCCATCACATCGTTAAGATTTGAATGGTTGGTAAGTTTAACAAGCCGATATAACTTTTCATCATTTTGTAAATAAATTGCCATCGATTAAATGTATAATGCTCATATGCTGAAGTGGATTTGTAACCCTGCTATTGTCCCCTGAACTATTAGTTTGTCTTTGCTCTGCTTACTTACAACATAAACCACATTTCTTTGCATCCACCACTCTTGTCTTCAAGTCTGCTTTGTAGAACCAGGTCCAAAAGTGTCACGCACATTGACGTTTTCCTATGGTTCTTCTCATCCCTCCCCTCAGTCTCTGCTCCTCTCCCTCATTACTCCCAACCAGCAGAATGACCTTCCTGCTGCAGTCATTACAGCAGAGTCACTCCCGCTCCTCCACCTGTGGGCTGAAACACATCTGTTCACAGAATTATCTCACTCTGCACCTCCCTTCACATCTCCCCTCTTAATTATAGCTCTGGTTCCAACTCCTGTCTCTCATATGATCATTCACAACGCTGTTGAGACAAAATATGGCTGCTGAAATAAACAAAAGAAATCAGAAGCAGCACTATTTCTATATCAAAAATGGGAGTTGAAGTAAACAAACTGTGGTTTTGGATACAGAATCATTCTGTGCATTCAGTCCTGTCTGTCCCTGTTAGGTCCCTTAATTTGGCGCCTATGAGGGACCTCTATTTACACTTGTCTTTTCAAGTGTCTCACAACCAGATAAAATACAGATGAGATTTAAGGCACTTTCATTCACACTTAGCCACATATATGCGTCCTTGCTGGCTAAATCACTAATTCTATTACAGTCTGTGTATTTGTCTAGGATGCATGCAAATGAGGGTCATACGTACTCCAGCCAAAGAGGGGCGGGGGGGGGGCTAATGCACCTGAAGTTGTTAGGTAACTGCCTGAAACACCAGAACAAGAATGACTCCCGCACTTGAGTCATGACTTTAGTAGTTTAGTTCACGTCATTGATGTTGTCCCAGCGTTGGATGGCAGGAACTGATCAGGGACCAGTTAAACAGCTCGGTGTTGATATTGCTGGATCCTCTTTTCTACGTACCTTCCCAACCCCCCTGCACATATGACCAAGTTCTTCTGCAACCCACCACGGCCCCTCAAGATCCACATCCCGAGCCGAAACCGCAAGTCCTACCATATCCATGCGCTGTTCAAATAACTTGGCTTGGCAGCATGTCTAAAGTGATCATATTTGGCCATTGCATATATGCCAAACAAAGATAGTATATATTTAATTACAAATATTCAGGACTTTTTTTTGGGCTATTCTCATAATATTGAGCAGCACATCGTTACAGTCACCATGTCTGTGAGAAACACAACTAATTAAAGAGGCTCTCATATTCCAGGTGACGCAGAAGAAAGAGCAGACACAAAAAAGCAATCAGAGTAAAGAATTCATAATTATTATCAATGTGTATCTTTGTTACCTAGAACTGAACCCTGAAATGAAGTTAAGACAAAATACCACCAACGAATCATCACATTGTTTTGCTCACCCAGCCCAATGCAGGGCGTGGATACTTGGAATGAGTAAAGTATACGTCTCTATCTAGATCTACGCATAAATCTATTCAAGACTTGTTGATCAGATTTCATCCCTCTTGAATGCTTCTAGGATGCATTTACACAAAGCTTTTTGGAGATGGGATAGCCATCCGATCCGCCCAAGAGGCACGAGGTGGAATGGGGTATATGATTCCAACCGATGACCACATTCATTTTGGTTGCTTGTAATAATAGAGATAGGGAGCATCAGCCGCATTGAAGCTAGAAGAACTCAGTCAAAATGAATGTTCTAAACAATCAGAGAGAAGCAGAGCAGACTGGCTGACATCATCGTCTCTGTGTGTCTGGACCTTCTCATGACTCGGTGTTGCTGCCCCCTCCGACACCGAGAGTTCGGTCCGCGGATCAGAGAGCCAGGGGTCCCGGCCTTTTTGCAGAGAAGAGCTTGCGGCGGCTCCCATCTGTCATCGGCTCAGCGGCCAAATGAGCCTGTTCTTTACTGGGAACAACAACAAGATGGATGGAGCCACTTCATCACGGCTGTATTGGGGGCACGGTGGAAGCTCTGCGCTGCATGGCCTCTTTGACAGCCAGTCCTCCCCCCCACTCTGACTCCCTACGGTTACCAACGGGGCAATGTAGATTACAGCTAACTCATTAGCAGTGCTACCACTGTGACTGCAGATTTCATTTACTGAATAATTATTTTCACCCGGAAAGTGTGATACTCAAATCATTTTTACGCTATTGAGAGCTGTTATGAAAGGTTTTAATTTATTCATTTCCTAATAGTTGTAGAACTTAATTCATGCACACAATGTAGCAAACTTATATCATGTAGCGAATAAATCAACATTGCCGGTCATTGCCACACAGCTGGGTCAATTTAGGTTAAATTCCAGTGGCAGAGGATGACAAAGATAAATGGATGTCAGTGCTTTGAACACATCCATCCCACTGTGTCCTCTGCAGACCCATCATCATCCACGTCACTGTCCAGTCTTGTTGTTTCAGAAATAGTGGCTTTCTTTGGCAGCACTGAGTGAATGTCCTCTGAGCAGCTTATAAATGTGGAATTAAAAAGATTTTTTGGAAGACTTGGACTATCAGTACCAAATTCAAACTTGTCCCCAGATAAAAACATATTGTATGGAGTTTGCTGGAAAGCTAAATAACTCGATAGCAATTTTAATTTGCTTTGTTCATCACGTATTTTCAGCAAGTATGTGCAGTCCATGCACAGATGTAATGAAAAAAAGGATAAATGTGTTCCAAGCAGGGAGTAACCTAAAGACTGAAGCCAATACGGAAGAGCCTTAAACTTGCATTCTCTCTCCTGTCCAGCAGGGGGCGACTCCTCTGGTTGTATAGAAGTCTATGAGAAAATGACTCTACTTCTCTCTTGATTTATTCCCTCAGTAAACATTGTAAACATGAGTTTATGGTCTCAATCTCTAGTTTCAAGTCTTCTTCAACACAGCATGATGTTCATTTAGTAAATGATGCTCCATTTAGAGCAGGGCATGCTTTAGGGCGGGGCTACCTTGTGATTGACAGATCGCTACCACGGTGTTGTCCGGGCTGGTAGTTGTACTTTAACCCTTTTAGAGGGTGTTTTCAATTCATGAAAGTTGAGTTAAGTCCCTTTTCGTGTCACTAAACACGAGGTGAACCCCTTATTCATTCCAAAGAAAGTTGCTTACCAGGTGGTTATGCTCTAAAAAGCTTCAGGCTTTAGTTCCCTTAAAGAGCGTCAATTAGGGCCCTTCTTTAGTCACATGACCTCTAGCCTTGTGGTTTCAACCCACAAGTACATTGAATATAAGAAACAATGTTCCAGTTCTTGACCAGTTTACCTGCCGTTTGGAGCTCACAATTGCTTTGAAAACTAACAGAGTTAAGTGCTAACAGAGTTAATATGGTTATATTATTTTCTTTTCAACAGATGTTTTCATTATATCTGTACGTAGACATGGAAAGAGCAATTATGAGGGGTTTCTTTCCAATCAAGATGTTTGAAGTTATTCCGCCCACCACACAGCAGGTGTTTGAAGCTGCTATGATGTATTGATTATAAGTTGTTTCTCGTTACATCATTTGGCAAAATGTTATTTTATGGACGATTATCACGGTTAGGCTTTTTGTGAAATAAAAGAGGCTGTAAAAGTTCACTGACATGTTCAAGTAGAATTTAAAAAGCACAGTATAAACAAAATAAACTGGCCTTGACAGTAGCCTTGGTTTTGACACTCGATTAGCCTTTAACCTCGGTGCGATTGGTTCATTCCCTTTTTTCCTTGACGGAATCCTTCATGACATTATTGAGCTTCCAGAGCAGCTTGAAGTGATTTCCAGAGTTTTGAATAGAAACCCAGTCGACCACAACTGGGCCCCAAAACGTGAGGGTGTTTTTTTTTTTTTCTTTTAATGCTCATCATCTCAATATCATTCCTGCAATTACCCATACTGCATCAGTCTGAAGTACAGGGTCTAAGGAAGTGCAGAGTCCTGTCTTATATTAGCGGTGAGAGCAGTGTTTTTCATTAGAATCGGGTTCGGAGGGATACTTTGAGCCGCTGCTGATGGAATTGTGGTTTCAGCTGAAATGGCTCTCAGATCTTACACGCTAGCTGTTTTGTTAGTTAACGCTGGTTATGAATTTTCCAGCTCTCTTACATGTAGAGTTACCGACCGTATCCCTCAACTGCCAAAGCGTACAGTTAAATAGAAACAAACATTCGCACCTCTTTGTCGTTGTGATATTTCAGAGTTAAGTGGTTGCTGGTGACTTGAGGATGATTTGCCAAGACTCACATACATTCAAATAGCAGAGGAAATTACATTTTTCATATATTTTGTTAAAGCCTTGTATGTCCACGTTATGATTGTAATGTGGTCTCACGAAAAAAGGGAAAAAGCTGCCACACCTTCAGCGGTCTGTTCCTTTCATTTTACCTCGTCTCCCCATCCCTCGTTCTCTCCACATGCCGTAGACACAATCAACTTTTCACCCTGAATTAAGGTGCAGAGTCTAGCATCAGAAAAATGTCTCCAGTCGTTGCGGGGTCTCCATCAGAAGCCGAGGTTCTCCGTTGTACTGTCCTTAGGCTCTTTATATTTCCTTTTTTTGCTCTTTTCCCTCTTGTCTATGACTCTGTCTGCTTTCTCTCATTGCTGTCTGGAGCAACTACGAAAGAAAGCAGAAAGCATACACAGACTGAGATGAATGAGCACTGAGGACACATAGAAATACCCAGATGATCGTTTTTTGGCACCTTCAGTCTGTTCTTGCATGAAAAGTAAGCATGAACCCAAGGGCAAGCCTTTACAATGTTAATATTCTAGTTTTTTGAAGGAGAGACAATGTCCTGCTTTAATCAAGGTTCTCACAAAAGGCACTCATCCAAATTTGTCCAAAGTGGGTCCAATTAGGTCCACAAATACACTTGAAAACAAACTAGAATCCCTCAACCCCCTCCTCCAAATGAACCCGTCAGTGTTTTTCAAGGTCCAGTATCTTCAGGTTTGTTCTGGTTTTCCTCCTCAGAGTCTTGTGTAATTTTGCAGATTGGACGAATGATTCTTCAATTCTGTCAGCACAAAGATTAACCTGTTCTGGATCAAGACAAGAACTGGATTATTTTCTGGATCTACTCAAAGGTTTTTCAGCTCCAGTTTGAAGGATTCTTGGACAAAACCGATGTTAAATCGGTAATTTCCATCTTGATGGATTTTGTGTTTTTCCTCGTTGTGCTTTTGGACACACGGCTTCCTTTAAACCAGGAACAGGAGAGGAAACTCTGCAAGGATTTGAAGGGGTCCCAAGTATTTCAACATTATTCCACAACTTGCTTTTGGAAATGAATTCGTTTCACATTTGTTTGTAAATGTCATAAATTTTTCAAGCTCTTGTTTAAATTTTTTCCAGACTGGATGTGTCACTAGTGGCAGAAAATCGTCTATTGCGCTCACGATTCATATTTGCGAATACATTTTTTGCAGTTTGAATAATGAAAACAGCAGGACATTAGTTAGCTTTTAAAAGACATTTAAGTAATAATTGGATATGACAAATAGTTGTATTTAAAAGAGCCCCCTGAAATTTTCCGATGGAGGCTTTTGGGGGTCTCAAGTTTCAATCCAGGGGTCTCGGACCTCCGTAGACCCCCTTATTTTGCACACTGGTTGTAAACTTTTTTTTTTGAAAAGAACTTTGGCTAAATGAGACATTGGTATTAAATACAATTTTGAAACTATTGTTTTGTGTAAATGTGTAATATGAATCCTCTGGTTCTTGTTTTTGGTCTGGCTGATCAGGTTTCTAATTCTGTTAGACCGGCCGTAGACATCTCAGCCATTACCTGGCCCAAAAACTGAATTGCCCTTTAAACAAAGACATAACTTATCCATTGTTACCTCTGAGCTCCTCTCACCTTCAGACTATGCAGTCATTCCTCATTCTTATTCTTTCCCTGTGACTGTTAACAGCCTGTCTGCTCAGGAAATGCTCCTCAGCACTTTATCTCGTATTGCCTTGATTTCCCATTTCTAATCCACAGAAATACATAAAACACCACCTCCCAGGTGTGCAGTAATCATGGATTATGTTCGCTAAGCAACCACTAAGTCACACATAAGGGATTTGGTCAACAGCCTAAAAAAAAGGCAGCATATCCTTGTGTATAATTGCATGGATCTTCTTATCTCAGGCATAATCTCATTCCACGGATTTGATAAGATTTCTTGATGAGTGTGGAGCTTTTTTGCATCACTTCATCTTACTTTCTCTGCTTGGAGGGAGGAAGGAGAGGAGGAAATGATTTCACTTAAAAAGAAGAAAAAAAAAATCATTGTCTTCAGAAAATTAATCCTCAGCTCTGTATTCTGGAGAAGAAGTGATTTTCAAACCGACACATCGCATTGCTCCAGCGGTTTTAAATTATCGCACAGATAATGCAGGTCTGTGTGACACTCTGTTGGTTTAGTTCACTTAAATGGAATGACATTAAAGTGCTTTTACAGTTGGGTGACGAGTGAATGCAAAGAAAGGAGGCATGCGGGGTCGTCCTATGACATTCCTCGGAGACGCTGCAGGGCGGTTTACTCAGGCAACGGAGCTCGCAGTCCAATCTAACACATTACACACACACACACAACCCTGAGCTCCTGAAAATGCAAAACTCATTTTCAAGGCAGGGAAAGAAAGTGAAAACGTTTGGCGACCTTTGCCAGCCAAGGTAGTTGGTGTCTGTGCTGACTAATCGATCGTTTTGTAGGCCAGAGTCAACAGCTGTTCAGACTTCCTGGCAGTTTCTTCCTATTCAACTTGGAGTTTAATGAGCATCTTCCTGCCATCTGTCTGCAGTCCTTTCCCTTTGACTCATGGCTCAGGAAGACCCTTCTCCAGACTGTGACTATTCCCCTCACAAATAACTGACAAGGTCAAGAACGCATCCCCGGTTTCAGAGTGACCTGCGGTTCTGACAGACCCTCCTCATGTTGGGCCTCATGCAGGAACAACTCGTAAGAACAGATTTGCTCTTCAGTGGCTTGTACGAGTAATTAACTTCCCACATTCGCCAGCCTTTTCTCTTCTTTAGATTCTTCTCTAAGGTTGAAATAATGTTCAATTAATCGGCTGATATCCAAGCCAAAGTTTCACACTAATGGACCCTATTAATCAGAACTTTGAATTTTCTATAATAGGAATTATAGGCTAATATAATTCTAAATGTATTCTGTAGCCTAACGATACCACCATTAGTTTAAATTGGCTATTGATGCCGTTGTGTAACACTGAAATTAGACTATGAAGATCTTAAATATTAGACCCCCTGCTGTTGCCGTCATCGATGGCCTTGCTGTTGCGAGACGTATTTCATATGGAACTATTTTTTTCTTTACTTCAGTGACAGTACTACCCTCAGGCGACCCAGCATTACCATTTGTTATCTGTCCCATTCCTGATTTAGCAAGTCCCTTAATTCTGCTGCTGACGCTGTTAAAAATGATAGACTTTCTTTAATGTATCTCCAAAGGCTTCCAAGAACTTAAATAAAGGAAATATGGGGCAGGACGGGTAAACCTTATATGGGATTAGTATGGGATTATTAATTAGACATTAATTATGGAAATGTATAATTCTCGTGCACGCATATTTGCAAACAGGTGGCATTCATTGTGTTCATGCTGGTCATTTACAGTTCTCTAAAGGAAGGAGTGTCTGACGTGTCGTACGAGCCCACCGTAAGAAAAAGAAAAGTTAGAGAAAGTAACGAACAGGAAATCAGAATTGGAAAATATTCTTGCATGATGTCTCGTGGGCCACATGCAGGAGACTTGTTGTCAGTCTGCACATGAAAGAGCCCTGACGTTAGCGCTTAATCCAAATATGGTTTAAAGTATGCAACGTCACTGGCTGTACGGAAACAAGTCCTCCATCTTTGCAGACGAAGAAGAAATGGTAGAACATATAAATGTCACTATTTTGCTTGGTTTCACGGCACTTGTGATTTACAGAGTAGATATAAATGCTGTAGCAGACAAACAAAAATAAAAAATACTTTCAGTTTACAATTACATCATTCACAAACAGGAAGCAGGAAGTTTTGGTCAGCACTGAGAGCATGATACTATTCCTTACAGCCTCGGGTTTAACTCTCTTCATCCCTGTCTTCCTGAAATGATTTGAAGACTAAATGTTACCCAGCATTCATTGGTAGCACAGAGGTTGAGGTGATCTGCAGGACCTTTTGGCTTAAGTCTCTTTGTTACCTGTAGATTTCACATCTCGATTGTATATACACCCTTGTATACAAGCAGTTCGACATCATTCGTCTTGGAAGCTTTTCTCTCTCCCAGAACTAAACTTTTTTTTCGGACCAAAAAAAAAAGAAGGGGATGCTCCACATTGTTGCAGTGTTTGCCCAGACTGCTATAGACCAACACAGCCTGGACCTTGGTGATAAAAGCAAGCCAGAAACAGAGGAGATGCGCGTGCTCTTTCAAAGGCAGCCCTCGTGGCGAGCCTCTCGATAGCTCGGTGAGAAGTGACTACAGAAAGAAATCAAAGACTTTCAAAGAACAAGAACAAAGTCTGTGAGACGAACCCATCTGATAGGCAGTGTGGAAACTCACACTTGTTCGCTTTTTTGGAGCGAGCGATCCTCGTTGCATATCCCACCATCTGCACAGCTGATAGTTTGTAAATAATGAGAAGTGCTGAGACAGAGTGCCAAGAGGCTTTGTGCGGCTGTATCATCGCTCCAACTTTGAAGGGTGTTTCTGCCATCTTCTCCCTCCAGCTGGAGCCTCGCCGCCCCTGGCTCTGTCTCAGCTACTGGTATTGGTGTGGGGCTCGGGGTCATGGCCCCTGTCACTGGCATCACGCACAGGCAGCAGATGAGCCAAGTACACACATGCACATACACACTCATGTAAACACGAGAAACACGCACGCATACGCTCGACATACATGCACGCACGCACACACACACACATCAATTCACAGAGCATATGGCTCCCTTTACATTTCTGAAAGTCTTCTAATAGAGGTAGAGCCCTGTGGAGGTTGTTTCCAGGTTGCTCATATGTTTGTATTTATGTTTGACCTTGGACTTGAAATTTTTCATTCAATTTGGCCTTACTCTGCCTGAGGTTTCTTCCTTTTTTTTTTTTCCACCATTGAAGGCTTTTTGGGGGGAAGGTTTTTTCTTCTCAGATGAGAGGATCCAAGGACAGAAGAAGCCATATGTTGTACTGACGGTAAAGCCCTCTGAGGCAAATTTGTGATGCTGGGCTATACAAATAAGATTGAGATTGAAAGATGAAATTGAAAAAGATGCATCAGATGAGGAAATGATTGTATGCCAGTGTTGTCTAGCTCACAAGAGACTAGATTTAGATTTAAGATTAGGAACACAAGGTCACAAGGTCCATTTATTGTCATTTTACAACATGGTCCCATTTTACAGCTTAAGAAAACACAGAAAACAAATACAGTTATTTATCAAATGTGAACGTGACCTACTCTAGCAACATAGCGACTTTAGAGCAGACTTTAGCTACCTTCCATTGAAAATACCTCTTCGATATAAAAGTTAAATAAAGGCTCATTGAAGGGTCATTTGTCTTTCATCTTGACCCATGAAGGACAAAACTGTGTGAGAGGGTGGGTGTCAGGTTTAAGGAGATTAATGCAAATTCTTCACTAGCATATAAGTACAAAGTGTGTGTGTGTGTGTGTGTGCGTTTGGTCACGCAAAGTTCTGCTTGGTGATGCGGAGAGACCATGAGGCTGAAGAGTCAGACAGTGATTGAAGGAGTGTGAGCAGGGCCGACTGATCGCTGTGTCAAATCACATCTCCCACTGTGTCAGCTTCTCCCTGCCTCTCGCTCTGGTGTTATCTTCAGACAGAGCTTCACTAAAAGAACAGAGCGTGTGTTCTTTTTGTTGCACTCACTTGCAGAAAGTTCTAATCCTACCCAGACTGGCTGTGCTAAAAAAGAAGAAGTGTGAGAGATTTATTGGGAGAAAAGGAATATCATTTTAATAAATATGTTTTCTTCAGTGTATAATCACCAGAAACAAAAGAATCTTTGCGTTTCCGTTACCTTAGAATGAGCCGTTTGTTATTATACAGAGTGAGTCCTCTTCATGGAGCGGGCAGCCATGTTTCTGTAGCAGCAACAGAATGGACAAACACTGGTTCTCTCTCCTCACCGCCTTTTATCTTATATTTGTTTACTATATTTTACCAATATCACTTGATTTTATTTATTTCATTATTTTATTTGTTTGTTTGTTTATTTGATTGACATTTGTTCCAACATATAAAACACACAAACAGCAAACAGTCACACAACAAACAATAAACAGTCACACAACAAACAGTCACACAACAAACAATAAACAGTCACACAAACAAAGTCACACAAACAGTCACACAACAAACAACAAACAGTCACACAACAAACAGTCACACAACAAACAACAAACAGTCACACAACAAACAGTCACACAACAAACAGTCACACAACAAACAGTCACACAACAAACAATAAACAGTCACACAACAAACAGTCACACAACAAACAGTCACACAATAAACAATAAACAGTCACACAACAAACAGTCACACAATAAACAATAACAGTCACACAACAAACAAACAGTCACACAACAAACAGTCACACAACAAACAGTCACACAACAAACAGTCACACAACAAACAGTCACACAACAAACAGTCACACAATAAACAGTCACACAACAAACAGTCATATGTAATATATAAATGTAATATAATATTAATATTACACAACAAACAGTCACACAATAAACAATGAACAGTCACACAACAAACAGTCACACAACACACAGTCACACAACAAACAGTCACACAACAAACAACACAATAAACAGTCACACAATAAACAGTCACACAACAAACAGTCACACAAAATGCTAATAAACAATTAATTATTAGTCACACAACAAACAGTCACACAACACACAGTCACACAACAAACAGTCACACAAACATCTCCGACACACAGAACCTTAAAGTGAGCTTTAACGGGGAAAATTTAAAAAGCGAAGTCCTTTTCTGGTTCTGATGTTAAACATGTGTCACAGTGGCACCTTTCACAATGACCTCTCTTGAACAGATCAATTACAGTGCTGTAATCTACATTAGACTTCATTTACAGCTGCAGCAGGTCAGCTGGAACATTTGCTTGATAAATAGGAGGGGGCTTTACGACTTGATGCATTGTACTTAAAGACATGAAAGCATGAGGTCACTCGATGTTATGCTCTTTCACAGATGGTTGTTAGTATTGTAGATGAGTCTTGCAAAGTGCTGACTGTTAATCTGTCCTGTCAGATCTTTGTTGAAAGACGTGAAGGACAAATCGATTTCGTGATGAGAGGGATCTGAGAGAATTGATTGCCACAAACACAGAGGAGGCCATGTGGACTGATTCACCTCCTCTTTCTCTTTTTGTCTGAAGTCTGATCTTTTTAAGTGCTCCTCTGTAGAGCATCTTAAAGAGGTTCGGTGCTTTTATCCACTGACAGTGAACTAATGAACCGAAGGAGTAGGTACTTTGTGTAATGCATCAAGGTTCTTCACTGTAACTGCCTTTCAGAGGTTTTTAAATATTGTGTTGTTCTTTTTGTCACACAAAAGTACGGTTGCACTACGTGACGTTCTGCCTTACACTTTGCAATCACTCCCTAGAGTGTATTCATATGATAGCATCTTATGACATTTAGTGGAATGAATGATCCATGTGTTGGTTATATGATAATGATGTGATATATAACAGGGGGCTTTTATGTGATGCACCCTCCGGCAGCTAAATAGGATGTCTTTCAGTTCAGCAGCATCCGTTGCTTCAAACAGCTGATTGTGTTGCTGCACGCACAACTCTGCATTGATTTTAGTGCTGTTTTGATCAAGAAATTGATTATTTCACAACCAACTGTTATAATGTAATAATGCAGGTACATTTCTGTGTTCGACCTTTCTAAGGCAGTGTACATGTTTATTTTTCCATTCGACACATCTGCAGTCAAAGTCAACCCCAACGTCACAGAGGCCGTCCAGCGGCAGCTCATCATCCCACGCCTGCACATTGGTCAGGGAGATGCCTTGCATACAATTAATCACACAGCAAGCCTTATTTTTTCTCTGATATTTGCATGAAAAATTCTCCAAAAGGCACCAACGCGACAAACACAACAGAGAGGTTGAGTTGAGTGACTTGAATTAGCCGAGGTGACATCTGGCAGACAGTAAGCGGCTGTCATGGCACAAACCTGTCACTCAAAGCAGCCATGCCTTTAATCGGGCCTAACCGTAAGCCTTAATATAACTTAAACAGGTGGGTTGTGTAAAAATCCAGCCCACATACAGTTACATTAGTAATATATTAGCTATAGAGACCAAAACTGTTTTTTGTACCAAACTGTAAACATATTTTGTAACTGTTGTCTATCTGGGCACTATAACATGGAGGTCTATGGGGATCAGGTGGCAATCTCTGGTTCTGCTGGGTGAGTGTCTACAAACTTGCATTCTCTCTACTGACCAGCAGGGGGCGACTCCTCTGGTTGTATAGAAGTCTATGAGAAAATGACTCTACTTCTCTCTTGATTTATTCCCTCTGTAAACATTGTAAACATGAGTTTATGGTCTCAATCTCTATTTTACTGACTGTGATTGACAGGTTGCTGTAGCTAGCCGTATACGGAGTCTCTACGTCACTCCTCCGCATTGCAAATATGCTAGCTTGTGTTCGTTGGCCGCGAAAACAAAATGGCGACGCCGTAATCCAACATAATACTAACTCAAGGCTTCATTACAGCAGTCCACAAACCAGTTGGTGATGTCACGATGACTACGTCCACTTCTTAAATACAGTCTATAATGGTGGTTGACTCACTTTTGGAGCCGGCCCCAAGTGGCCGTTTGGGGAACTGCAGTTTTTGGCACTTTTGTGTTGGGTTCATTTTTCAGCCCTTAGGGTATTTTTCGGACTAAATACCTGCAGAACTAATGACATTCCCCTCAGCCTCAATCTTACTTTGTGATTAGATTGCAAACTAAGATGGAGAAAAATATTTATCAGTGCTAAAGATCAGCATGTTAGCGTTGTCATGCTGATGTTAGCATTTAGCTCAAAGCACTGTGTCTATTTACAGACTCACAGAGCAGCTAGCCTGGCTGTAAACTCATAGTTTTGGTTATTGCTACGTTGACACATACCTCCACTTCAAATCAGTTTAAACCCTAACCTAATATTATCTTTTTATTTGAGTATCATTTTTCTTAAATGGTAAACTTTCCCATCATCCCTCACACCAGGGCCATGAAGATAAGACTCCCACTGGAATCTTGATCTTTTTTATCAGATGATTCACTACGAGCCATCTTAGATATCTAGAACAAACTGAACCGTCTGAGAGCTGCAGTTGAACTCAAGGCATTAACCTTTGTCTCATGTGGATATGTGGCTTCCTCTAATGGTATTGCATGACATACTGCAAGCCTGACACTGGTGTTAGAAAAGAGCTTCTTTTATTGCTAAAAAATCACAAGGCTTTGGTTCTCTGACCTTTGGCAGGACAAATTAAACCACAACAATGGGCAATTTGTCACCTACTTATTAATTAAGTTAGCTCCAGATTTGTTTCTTTTCTTGTTCCTTGATAACTTTAGATGAACTCCTTTTCTTTTTCTTTTTCGCTTCCCCTCCACTCTACTTCCTTGCCCTGCGGTCTTTGCTGTACAGTACAAC
Organism: Anoplopoma fimbria; assembly: GCF_027596085.1. Taxonomy (NCBI): domain Eukaryota; kingdom Metazoa; phylum Chordata; class Actinopteri; order Perciformes; family Anoplopomatidae; genus Anoplopoma; species Anoplopoma fimbria. The sequence continues at coordinate 25,342,152 of NC_072468.1, read as the reverse complement.
TAAAACTCCATGGTCAGTGTGTGATGGGTCAGCAGGAAGATTTTTTTTCTGCTCAGAGACGAACAATTTTCAACTTGAGGACCAATGATCAAGGCCTAACCTGCTGCTGGAAAACATGTCCAGGGTTATCACAGCTTATGGAATTCTCTGTTTTGTCCAGCAGAGTAGACCATGGCTGACGCAGAGTGTCAGTCAAAGTTCATGTCCTTAGTGATTAGTCTGTTTGACCACTAGCCTCGCACTGTCAGTACTAACACTTCTTACTTTTCAATGCATAAGTGCATTCACAGTTATGACAAAATACAATGTACTGAGAACTTGGATGATGTACTCATATAAATCAAAAAAGTTTACCAAAAGTTTTTATGGACGTGCACATGTATGCATGCACCATTGGGGTTTTCATCTGAATCAGGGACAGTTATTGAAGACCAGCTGTACAGTCCACGGATTATAAATTCATTATGTTTTACCAGATCGAAGGTCCTCTCCTGTGCTGCTCGTTTCAGAAGGCTGTAATGGCGTTTTTCCCGATGAAGAAGGTCACAACATTGCTACTTTACCACTTTTAGCCACAACCTGCTTTTCCACATGCACAACCAGAAATGTACTCTTGCAGTGTGCGCAGAATGCAGTATTTTTGTTGCCAGGTACTTTGATTTGGAAACCACAAAGGATAATGCTGCAAGCTAGCTAGCTAACAATGGCAATCATCATTTCCGGTGAGTGCACAACAGCCATGCTTGATTTGAGAGACTAAAAACAACACCAAGTTAAAATACACGTCCTACACAAGTAGTGTATATAGTGTACACAGTTGACTACATGGAGGTGTACTAAAGAAGGTGTCTTAATTAGATCTTACAACATTCTTGTAGTATATAGTAGTATAGTATACTATAGCATAGTATATATATATATATATATATATATATATATGTATATATATATTAGGTCTCAGCCACCTTGCAGTTTAGTATCATATTGATAGAAACGTTTCTTTCACCATATCATACCCTATTTCCAGACACGGCTGTATTTATAGTATGCATTTATAGTCTGCATTTTTTAACAGTATGTTTTCATGCAGAGACTTCCTGTCTGTGTTGTTGTCATATTGTAAGAACATAAGAAAATGTGCAAAAACAAAGGTAATAGATCAACAGCTAAAAAACCACACGTTAGTTGCAATCAACAGATTAAAAAGGTGTTAATTGATGTCAGCAGTGCAGCTGCTGTTGAGGGACCATCATTCCTTCTCAGTTATTTTGCATGCAGCGAGTAAGATCATTAGCTGAATGTTTACAGTGCACTTGTCTGACGGCTGTATGGATTGCTGATGAGCTTCTCACTTTTTGCACTGCATGACACTCGGGGAGTTATTTCACGCTGCCTGGATTGAAAAATCAGGAGCACAACAACGACACAAAAATGATAAAAAAGTATGTTTCTTATCGACTTTTCCAAGTGCAGGTCAAGCAGTAAATCAAAAGGTTAAATGAGCACCAAAGTTGGGAGCCTGTGGCGCAGGTTCTCCATTAGTGTGACTGACAGCGGTGGGAAATCTGCTGCAATAGCGCCGACCTCCCTCTGCTCCCTGCAGATGTACAGTAATTAGCCCATCCGCTGATAATAGCTTAACGATTACTGGCATGTCGCCATTTGTTATTCGGGAGATGTGCTTTGTTGACTCATTTGGGAGGGAAACCAATATGAGTTTTTGATGCAATTACTCATCATTAAGGATTTGGTTGTTGTTGTTGTTGTTGTTGTTGACTCTTATTAAAGTCTCACACAGGAGAAAGATTAAGGCGATTTTTGTTTTGTATTTCAAGACAAAAGGAATGTGTGGATGGGGAAACATGTGGGAGGGCGGATAGGTTTTTTGTGATTGTTGTTTGACAGGTTCCAGGGGTTAATGGCCCAGTGTTTAAGATTGAATAGCAGAAATAGGGCTATTAGGGTTAATGGAAGCTTCAGACTGAGGTATGGCCCGGATTAAGAAAGTTGTTTTTCTTTAAATTCTGTTGACGATTGATACAAAATCACACAGACCACAAACAAAACTCTTAGAATACAGAATGGTATGATCCAACACTAAAGCTAAAAGTTGTAAAAAGTCACTATTCATGCTTCTTCCGTCCAAATTTCAATATTGTCAGCCTTTGGTTTTGAGTTTTCTGGCTACATTTTGTCAAGATAATGAGATAATGTGTTGGGACTTCCAGCGAACAGCTGGAAGCTTTTTTTTCTTTCTGACGGACACACCCATCATGAGACCACTGGAATTTAAACACATTAAGTCATCATAGATAAGCATATTAGAAGTAGAACAGCTGGGAAACAAGGAATAATCTGACCTCATAGTTTTATTACCACATATATTGGCTTAATAAAATGCATAAATATCCTTTACGTGCTGATCTGCAGATAGAACATTATCAAGGCACTTAGGTGTAAATTGGGCTAAACTTAATGTAAAAGTTAAAGTCTTTTAGATGTTTGCTTCAACAGAATAATTCGCAACATTTAAATTTGAATCATTAAATGTTGTTGTAAAGATAAGGTTTTTCATGTTCAAGTTTTTTTTAACGATATTCTCAGTTTTTCTGCAACATACAATGGAACATCATTGTGTCCTCTGCATAGTGGTATGATATTGCATGGCCATTAGTTGTATTTATTTACGCTTGACGTCTTTTTTTTCTTCCATTAACTTCCTCTAAATACTACGATACCCTTGAGCATTATTCACTGTTGCTATGGAGAAGAAGCCCAAAGCAGAGCTGTAGAAACAACCTGATCTCATGTGAAGGTGTTTAAAAAGCACAGCGTATTATAGTTACGCGGATATGTTTATATTAGAGTCAGTACAGACAACATGGCCTTCAAATGACACGAAAAAAGTGAAAAAGGCGTTTTTTTTTCACATGGAATGACTTAAAAATGATTGAGAGCGGGATGATTAAAGTACATCTATGTAAGACACAAGTCACATGTGTGTGTCTGCAAGCCTCTGCTTCATTCACACTATACATATATATTCATTCACACTATATATATATATATATATATATATATATATATATATATATACATAATTAGTACTTTAGTCACACCATGCACCCATTTAGATTTAATAATTGGAAATGAATAATTCTGAAATGTAGCCAAAAAGCTGTAAAGGTTTATGAACTAATTATTTCCCTTCGTACGGCCATAGAAAAATACACTGGAATGAAATTGTGTCAGGGAACAAACTTAAATGACTTTCCCCGAGGACAGCATTTCAACAATCCTCACTCATACTTTTTCCTCCCTGTTCATCTGTGTTTTCGCTGCTTTTTGCCAAATGAAGTCTCTGACTTTATTCCTTTCTCTTCCTCTCAGACGGCCGCCCGAGCCGCTCACTGTGGCGCGGCCACCAGACCAGAATGTTAATGCAGCTCCGCACTGCTGCCAAATAATGTCATGAAATCATCGCTCATATTTTCATAACCACATCTGACTGTGGGTGCAGATATTAAGAAGTCGGCCTGGAGGCAAACATATTGCCTGAATTGCGGAGGATGGGGGGGGGGGGTGATTCCTAATTCAAATTTACTCTCTCAACGACACCTGCTGTTTGGACAAATAATCTTTTTTTCCTGGTGGATGTGTCCCCGGTGGAATCAACCCAGATGCCTTGAGATGTTGAGAGAGGATAGAAAATGCCATGCATAACAAATATTGATCCAGCAGACGCATAAATCAATCCGCCGTGATTAGGGGAAGAAAAAAAAGGGCAGGTGAGGCACACAAAGGCTTGTCGACTCGCTGATGTGTCTGCGATCCGGAGCATGTCGGGCTATTTTTACCTCCCGGCAACAGATGACCAGCGGGACACGTAGACAGGGAACACACCGGCGGTGACCCTGTGAAAATGAGATTACAGCGGCACAAACACTGAGGCAGCACGCGCACAGGTCGCTAACAAAGGCAATTAAACACACACCTAATGTCACACCACGACAGCATACATGCACGTGACAGAAAATCAGTGCACAAACACTATCCTTCACAATGGCACGGTGACCTTTTCAGAAACATTCCACGCAGACAGGGACAGAAGAAATGAACGGCGGCAGCACGGGATGAAGAGGGATTACGGGCTCGGTGCCGCTAATCAAATGAAAGAGCAGCAAAAATTGTATTAGGTGGGACAAATAATTGAGTTAGAGCTATTGAAGGACACTGGCGGCTACAGCTGCCATGAAGCTCAATAGTGAGTACAGTATTGCACAAACACTTTGTCCTTTGTTTCAACACACAAACAGCTAACACTAGAATTAAAATTCCTCACAAAAACGACAAAAACAACAGTCAGGCCTGTTTCTAAATCTGAGGTTTCATCTATAGCAGATAGATATATAAATAGATTATTTAAAGCAGACACATGCAGCTCTTTGAATTTCAAGAATAGTTCAACATTTTGAGAAATACAAGTTAGCTGAGAAGATTGAAACCACTCTCATTATGAATATGAAGCTACAGCCAGGAGACTTTAGCTTAGCTTAGCATAAAGACTATAAGCAATGGGAAATGGCTAGCCTGGCTTCGTCCAAATGTAACAAATGTTGCTTACCAGCTTCTCTAACACTCACTAGCTAACATGTTTGTTCATACGGTTTTATGGAGGTGCATCAAACTAGTCCAGCTTGGGTAACCTCCTGGGGTCTCTGCTGGTTAAAATAAAACCCATGTTGACGACGAGACTGCTCAGCAAGAAAGCAAATAAGCACAATTCCTGAAATGTAAAAACTGTTCCTATAATCACGTAGCCTCATAAAATGACTCGTATGATAACTTCCGGAAATATTTTTTACTTGTTTTCCTGCAAATGTCCATTAACATGAGGGATCAGTACGCCTGCACAAGTTCTTGCTTTGTTTATGCAACTAAACAACTTGGTTTGGTTTAGGAAAAGATCATAGTTTGGGTTAAAATGAAGTGGCTACTAAAGTACGGAAGATATGTGAACGTTGACTTCTTGTTTCACACCGGACACAGACAGTGGTCTCCTGGGTGAAAGTCTTGTGTTTTTACTTTATTTTCTCCCTCTTTTATACCACTAGGTCTAGCTACAAACAGTACATTTGACTAGCCTGCTTTTGTGAAGGAAGTGTACGCTGGTATTTACGTTTGAACCCTCTGGACACAAATTGCAATCAAATCATTTTTGAGAAAAAATAACCGTTATCACGTAAAGTCTCACTGACTCGTCACATTGTTCCTCAGTAACCTAAACAGTTGGGAAAACAGTCGTACATATAAAAAAAAATATTGTCTTGCTGAGACATGAATCAGCCATAAGCTCCGAAATAAAGAGGGTGACTGACAGCATCTCGTAAACATCCCATCAGTCCCATGAAGCTCACATCGCGGCACTTGTCACTCAGCTGTCGACTTGGAAACATCTTGTAAGATTGTTTACCCACAGTAGATATCCCATATAATATTTTTCACAATATTAACACTTGTTTAAACTTTAGATTCAGTGGCAGTTTCGGAAACCCACAAGAGGATTTGTGCATGTGCGTAAACACCACAAAATCCAGACTGATGAATTCCTGAAACAGGCTTTAATAAACGAAGCCTCTTGTCTCGGTTCGTCTCTTTGTCACCCGTTGTCTCCCTCTCTCCCTCATTGCTGCTGTCAACTCCCGTTCCTTCTTGTGCTCTTCTTCTCTCGCTGTCTTCTTCACTTCCCTGTCCCCTTAATCTCCTCCTCGCCCTCTCCACTGCTCTTTCTCTCAGTCGCCCTCTCTGGGTTTGTAATGGCTCCTGTCATCCATGAGGAGCTGATGAGGGACCAGGGCAGGAAGGTAACCTTTCTTGATGCACAGAGACCACCAGGATCCATCTTCTTTAGCACCAGAACTAGTGCTTTGCTGTTTTCTTTACCCTTGACAATCAAATTCAGAACGTTTATGCCGAAAGCAGTCAACGTTTGTTTGGCTCCCTAAGCTAACAAATAGAATGAAATGAAATGAATTAATATGCAGCGAGTTACACAGTTTACATATGTAATTGATGCAGTTTATTGCCTCTGTTTGTTGTTTGGAACCATCTCCATTACTGAGAGTCACTCTTTTGTAATGAGGCGTGGAGGTTTGCACTGAAGCTGTAAATGCCTTGAAGTCGTTACAAATGTCACTATATTTAGTTACTAAAAGCCGCGCTAACCTTCACGGTGTCACTTAAGACTTGACAGACTGCTGCATTGTGCGTTCATGTGACCTCTGAAGAGGAGCCCTCTTCTTTCTCTGGTCAGATTTTGCAGAAGGTTGCAGGACAGAAACGCATCCTACCATGAAAACAGACTCACTACCAGCACACTGTTGTTTTGTCTTTCTTGTGTACGCACATCATGTTTAGCTTTGCTGCATGTGGAATGGTTGATGTAGGAGCACATGCATGCCTGTATGTGGCATTATTAATGTTTCTATATTCAGACATGCATTCTGTTGTTCCGCACATTTTAAAAAAATAGATTTGATTGTAAAATTTAAGGAGACATATCATCAAAACTCACTATTTCGGTGCTTTTGCACATACATTTGGGTATCTGGAGTTTCTACCAACCCAAAAACTGCAAAATGAGATCACCATTCAACAAGCCTTTTTGGCTCTCCTTCTTATGTCACATGACGGCTAATTAGAATATACTGCCTACTACTTGAGAACTACCTTTGCAAAGGTGCACCCATAGAAATAGAATAGCAGAGGCCGCCCTTGTTACCATAACCAACCAACAACATTTGCTCAACATTTTCTCTTATGTACCTGTCAAATATCTGAGGAAAATGTTCAATGACCGTTCTACTCCTATTCTATGTCTATGGGTGTAACCTGTATTTCTCCTGAGCCCATCAGAGAAGACCGGCGCTAATACAGAGTTAACACAGGAATATTCGGACAGACAGTATGAGGAAAATAACATTGTTTTTGAACATTAAAGCATGGAAATATGTTGTAGTATAAACCAAACAAAAACAAATACAAGCCTGACAATTGAAATGAGCATGATATGTCCCCTTTAAGGTCGGACCAGGACATCAGTGCCCTTTTCTCATTTTCAAAAAAAAATGGGATGTGATAGATGCCCTTACATTTTTTTTTTTAATAAAATAATACAGGAACAAAAACAGCAAGGCAACTTGCAGCTGATGAAAAACAGGAATACCTACATAGTAAAAAGGACAAACGGTGCACAAACACAACTGTAGTGAGTCCTGTATAAACAGTCATCTAATCCCTCCCCCATATGTGTGCAGGTTCCTTCAGCTTCAAATCTAAAATTTGTAAAGATCTGGTACTTGTTGATTCTGCCTCCAAGTGGAGTTGTTTTCACACAAACACACACACACACACACACACACACACACACACACACACACACACACACACACACACACTTACAGGTCCGTCTGATTGAAGTTGCCACAGTGTATTGGCTTACTCAACAGTTTGGTTCACTCAACTTTCCTTTGCCTTCAGGAAGGAGACAGTTCTCAGAGGACGCACTGGCACAAAAGAGTTTATTGAGGAGATCTATTTTCCGTCCGTCCACCACACCACAGATATCGCTACTTTTCTTTTTTGTCAAATGCTTGCAACACTGGGAGAGTACAAAAGTACAAAACCCTCTGCGGTGGAAAACATGGCAAACATCTCAGATCCCATGTTCATATCGTATTGGAAGATGTGGGTTTCCTGTGTATGTTGCAAAAGTTGCACAATTCATTACACCAAAGCATGCAAAAAGCTCCAACAGACTTCAAGGAGTTTGTCCATTCGGCTGCAAGTATTCACAACAAATCTGAAACGTTGAAACTCTTTTCTTCCCCTCCCTGTTTCATTCACACTGTAAGATGCTCTTAACATTATCAGACTCAAGCTCAACACTGACATCCATTCTTCCTGTTTTCACTGTAATCAAGGATCTTAAAGACACAATCAAAGGTCCTTCTCTGCTTGAGAGAAGAGTCTTAGATTTGAACCATGAAGAACTCTTATTTTGGTGACGTTTCTCAAGGACAGAAACCAGACACTTTGTATGGAGTAGTAAAAGGACAGAATAGAGACTGCATGCGTATTAAATGGCTTGCTCCTTTATGAGACATTAACAGTCTTCGCTCGGTTTAAAAATACAGACTTGGTAATTTCTGGAGATGAAAAGTGGCTCCCTAAAAGCCTCTTCCAGTGAGACCTGTGCTAATGACGATTGTAAAACCAAGTGAAAGGCAAATTATTATGGCTCTGTTGCTTTGCATTTCTTAAATAAAAGGAAGTGATAAAATGGAAAGTAAATGAAAAGGAGACCTGGTCTGAAAGGTGCCTCTATAATGATGTAACTCAGTGACTTCAGTGCTATACAGAATGGCAAATCTCAGTGGGTTTTGAAGTACTTCAACATCACATTTTACTTCATAATGTCACCACTCCAATGCCAGTTGGATGTATTGTACATCATCAGGCCAAGGGTGAGTTAAGATGGAAAGGTTCACCTTGTGTCATGATTGAATAGGAGACTATTGCCATATAGAGAGCGGAGGATTGCAGTGGAGATGACATTGGGAGATGTATGTTGCTGAAAAGAAGCAGAAAACTGAGCCTTTCCAGCATGTTTTTTCTTCACTTTCAACAATCTCCATTTGCATTGGAAACTTTTAGGCGAAAACACATTCACAGTTCTTGTTGTCTCCATGTGGTCATCTTTGGTTCCTATGTGCTCCTACGCCTTTAACCCTTTACTACAAATCCCCCTTTACATTCATTTTATTCTTCCTGTTCCTATTCTTGTTCTCCTTCTTGTTCTTCATCTTATTATTACTGTTATAATAACCAATCATTCCCCCGATACACAGAGGTCTTACAGTGTGTAGTTGAATTTCAGAGGTGGCAGGATTGAATACTAAATAAATAGAGAGATGCAATTTGGAACAACTTTGCTCAAAGAGGCAGGAAGAAACACAAAGTTAAGACTAAAATGTTTCATCTTAAGTCTTTGGGGAGTTCTGAGACTCATGACTGGTACGTCTGCTGCTGGTTTGCTCTCAGCTTATGTCTGTATGGATTAGATATTGGCTTTTTGGAGCGAGTTTTCATGCAAAGGACTCAAGTCAAAATATAGCTTTGCTTCCTGTCTGAACACACTTTGTGGCATGGGATGGTTTGACATCCTAAGCACGGATAGACATCAAAGACAAGCTGAGCCATCTTCCCCTTACTGTAACCAAATGTTTTACCTGTCTAAACTTAAACCTTCCTTTAGAGGCCAGGATCATCTCTTTAATGAGACAACGTTGTCTCAGTAGTATACTGTATACTTTAGCCTGGACCAGGTTTGGTTATCCATTCTTACAATAGGGGAAGGTGTTTGTTTGGACACACAATCATCCTTTCAAATCGTGGACTGAATTGGCAAGACATTTCAATACTGCCACTGTAATCCACCATGTTGCATATCAAGCCCATTCAGATACAGTTATTACTATATTTGTTCCGCATCTAATGACGAATCCCGGCAATACATCACATTCAACCAGTCAAGCTATTAACAGTTTGTCTTGGCATCTGTTGTGGACTCAGGAGAAACACCAACAGACTTACTAGAATCAAACCTCAGAGCTTCGTTTTAAACTATAAACTATACTGTTCTAGAGCAGCTTAAATGAACACCAAAAAAACAAAACTATTTCGAGGCTTTGGCTTCAAACAAAGTTTCCCAGTTCCACTTTCTTCTGATTTGTGAGCACTTGTCATGATTTTCCATTACAGGTTTGTCATTACGTCCAGTCAGTTTTTATTTACTCTCTCAGCATCACAAAGCTCTTCAGTTTCTCTGCTGTCAGGCCACTCGACAAACAGAGACCAACTCTGTTTACAGCCCGGATTCTGTATCGGTGGGGCATTAATCTTCTTTTGTTCAGTTATGGTACAATATTCCACCTACACACACACACACACACATATACACATACACAGACAGTCAAAATGAAGTTGGATTAGTCCTCCTCTTTATTGTCTCCAGTCAGACCGACCTCTATAAAACACACCTTTTAGATTACACATACATTACATACTCCACCAGCTGAGATTTACTTCTTTAATTTAGATGTAGTGTATATGTACAGCGCAGCGCTTTCACATAGCAATTGGTTAGAGTGTTGTACAACTGCGGTGCATTGATTTATTCTGTACATTTCATGCATTTTCATTTGGAGCAGGTGTCGGGGCAGTAGTTTCAATTTGTGCTCCTTAACATTCACGGCCAGACTGTTTTTGTAATTTTAGCCATTTAATTAGGGTGCATATCAACTCCTTGGTTGCCATGTGAATGCTTTAAAGTGCAACTAATGATATGAAGTCAGGCTGGAGAACATTCCAAGTCCACAAAAAACATGTATATTGGATAGTAATACTCCCAGGGGAGTAAGCTATGAGAGCGCTGCTCTGTACAAAAAGCATGTAGATTGGAATGGGCAGACTCCCATAGGAGTAGGCCCATCCAATCTACATGCTTTTTTCCAACAACCTTGCAAGGGTAGAGAACAATGCAAGGACAGAATCCCTGTCGTTCTTACTGGAGCTGAGCTACGACAAACATTCAGAGCCACCTATCCAGCATCCTGAAATAAACTTTCTGGAGACCCCTGAGCTAACCAAGCCTTAAAGGTGAAAGCATTTGCCGACAACAAAGTTACCGTCACCCACTGTTGATCAAGCAAATAGCATGAAACCTGCAGAAGGAATTGTGTATCAAGTCGCGAACACGTCTTTTCTCAGGTGTGTGCAATGATAGAAATAAAATGAGGACCCACTGGTAAACCAATGCTCCTAAGTGTTACTAGTGGTCATATACTTTAAGATGCACCTTTAAGACAGCTGTTTAGGGAAATGTGTGTAAACATTTTTGTTGTTGACACGTTCAGAAAATGCTCATTACTTCTAAGATTAATTTTTATTGGTAAATGAGGCTCATGATCTTTGAATAAACTCAATACGTCAATGCATGGAGCTGAATGCTCTTAGAGTTAGGAAATGAGTCTTCTCTACATTACATATTTGATAAATCCTGTTAGCCATTGTTTATACATAGAGATGAACCATTGTGTTGTATGTAGCACAGTGAGTTTATCACTATTATCCTGCTTATCCACCTATTTTACCCCGGGTTAACTAAAATTGAACCTGCTTCGTCCATTGTGGACCGTTAACATGTTCTAGTGCCGCTCACTCACCCAAAAACAAATCTTTTTGATCATCTTGAAGTTTCAGCTGGTGGGAAAATCTTTGTTCTTCAGTTTTGAAAGCCAAAATGTCAGCCCTGATTGGTTTAATTGTTCATTAGAAATGATTAACAGCTTCCTGCAGATGTACTATGTGGCCATTTTGTGCAACAGCGTGAAGTGGCACCGGTTACAAGTACTTATTTGTAATAATCATGGAAATCAAACTTCCATACACACATTGTTTATAGGTCTTACACAGACCATAAAACAACATGACCTCCTCTGCAGACTGGCAGCCAAAGTGAATGTATTCAGTATAAATCACATTCTGGTTGGCTTGTTGAGTTGCGCTTGTTCCAGTAAACTTTACTAGTTGCCAATTAAGTCTTTTCTGCACAATGCTATTACATTAGCCGCCCTTTAACCACAAGGTTGGCGGTTCGATTCCAGACTCCTCCTGATCGCATGTCGAAGGGTCTTTGAGCAAAACACTGAAACTCAAGTTGGTCCCTAGCAATTTTACAACAGCCACCTGCTCCTCAGGCTTAAGAGGGGCTAAATGTGTGTCCTTATGAAGGTGGGTCCTTCACACAAACTGAATCTGATTCCGGAGAATACAACTTAACCCATGTGACATATACCATATATTTGCCTCTAGGGTTCATATGGCCTTAATATATATTATAAGAAATGTGGATGATGTGTTTTAGATACAGCATAAACACATTAAACCACAGAAGTGACTTCAAGCACAAACCTCCCCCATCATGTTGTCTGTTACTAGATGTTGATTTAGTGTGAAGGTCAACAGGATTCTTCATCTCGCCGTTGTTCATCGACATTCTATTGGAAGAGTCCATCAACACTTGGGAAAACAAATGAAGCTGGTAGATACACTGATCCAATCTGTCTTTGAGAGCTTGGTCCTTCAATGACAGAGATAAATCAGATTCAGCCACCATTAGTGCCGTCATGTTCATGCTAGACAAAAGCCAGATTCAAGACTAGTTCTTATGTTAAAGACGCTGCTTTTTGGTTTCCAAATCTCAATGCTAATCTCTCTTTTGAAAGATGGGTTCATTTACAAAACAATAGTATTATACATGACCCACTACACTGACTGGCGGGTGGTGTTTCCGATCACGCCCCCTTCCTTTACATACAATGTCCTAAGACCAAGTAGTAAACGAGCCTCCTTCAGACTTAAATTGAGACTTTAAATGGGCAAATTTTTACGGCTCTTTTGGCTGTTTTTCAGGCACAAATGAGATGCATTCTGTACCAATTTAACATATTTCTGTATTTAATTTAATTTATAGTATATGTGTTGTATTGTTCTGTAAAGTGTTGTACTATAGTGTTTGCTGTTGAATTGTATTGACAATGTAAGGGCCACTCAATTGTAATAACCTGCCCAGGGAACACAGACAAGAATTTGCTCTTTAGCTAACTCTGGCACATTTACATTGAGGTGGAAACTGACAGTTGATTAATGTGCACTGTCACTGGTAAATAAATAAATAAAATAAAAATAAAACCAAACAAACGCTGTGTATTTATCAAACAAATCCACAGGGATGCAATTTGTGTGTCAATTGTGCGAGAAAGAGTCTCTCTCCTCATTGCATTTGAACATAAGGAATTAAATAAAATGAGGAGACGTGTTAACCGACATGGATTTCGCTGGATTTACAAAAAGGTCAGGCAATTTACAACTGTCAAATTTGCACCTGAAGATGAGGCATAAAAGTAGCAAAAGTGGAATTTACAAGGAAGACTATGGGTTTGACTTATGGCTGCAGCTCTGAGCTGCTGAACCTGCTTCTACGTCCATCCGTCTCTTTATCAGACTTCTTCTCTTGTTTCATGTTTCCTGTTTTAATTATTATGAAACCAATTATTTTATCATCATTTCATGAGCAACATTTTGAGTCAAAGCCCTGGAGTTTCTCTCAGGTACATTAAGAGGACAACCTAAGTAGAAGTTTTTCAGGAGACACACCTCAGACAAAACATTTTTTTCATTCACTGGTCAATTGTTGCAGTTTGGATCTATCTCGCTTCCATATTTAACCATTTCACAATAGTTTCATTCCTATCCATATTCTGAAGGTTTTAACCGAAGGGTTTGTTCATATATCATTCATAACCTGATTTATAGAACATTTGAATCCATAAAAACATGGCAGAAACGTATTAATTTTTGGGGCTGTCAACGGTATTTTCTGATTTATGGAGTGACACAAAGAGATATCCAGAATTCACTCCTTTGAATATTTTAAGCAAAATGATACAATAATTTAGAACCTGTCTTCATCCAATGTTCATATTTCTCTTCTGCAAATTAGCACATATTTGATTAGATAATGCCTCATTTGCATATTAAAACATACATTTTAAAAACAATAGTCATACAAAAAAAATCCTCTTCTGCCTCTTAATCAACTGAGGAAGTTTCCTGGTGATATCTGTTATATTTTTTGTAGTGTCTCCCCTTAATCAAGATCTCTACAATATCATTTCTGTGCTTAGTGATCTCACATCGAGGGGCAGTTTGGACAGTTTTTTCACAGCTACAGTTTCATCATGTCAAAAAGTTTGTGGAGAAGTCGGGAGGAGAGTCAAATTCAGCAGCACTTAAATAACATCTCTAACTAAAACACAGCCCAGAGCTACAGCGTCCCCGTTCTCCACAACACCCCGTCTCTCCTCCTTTTTTAAATTGGACTGTCCTGAGGCCGCTGACAACCCCGCTGGGATTATTTGTAGTGACACATTTGCGTCTGTAGTTCTTACTCAACAAATTGTATTATACTAGCTGCAGACCAAGTGACAGGTCAGGGCCCATATCACACACAGACACACCTACACACAAACCAATAACAAAGACAAGGGCACACACACACACACACACACACACACACACACACACACACACACACACACACACACACACACACACACACACACACACGCACACACACGCACACACACACTATTCTTCATATCCCACAGCCTTTTGATTCATCCTATCTTCTTCTCCCATGTGTGACTGTTTCTCCCCAGAAGCTTGAGGAAGAAAAAAAAAAAAGAGAGAGAGAGAGAGGACTTCTCTTTATCTCTGGCGCTCGCACACAACTGGCTTATCATGTATGCATTGAAAAAAGCCCTAGTTGTGATAGGGGCAATAAAAAAAGGCCACAGAAAAAAGGAGTAGAAGGAGTTGTATTAAGCTGTCAGAAATGAAGAGAACACGCTGCGCTCCCATTGACCTTGGTCCGACGGCAGGGAGCGATAACACCTGAAAAGGATTTTTGAAAATTTGCTCTTCATCATACAACACATTCTAAAAGGCAGCGATGTGTATTTTAATTTTTTTATTGATCTTCAATAGGTGAGCAACACAATATATAGTGAAACCAAAGTCCCATTGGAGAATCAGATTGGGAGGAAGTGGACGAGGAGACACACATCCACAGGCCAAAGAAGATAAAAATACAGAGCGAGTGAGTGAGCATACTTATTATTACTCAAAGTAATAATTCATACGTTTCAGAAGCGTATTGCTGCCATAAATCTGCTCAGTTTCTTCTTATGAGAAGAAAATGTTCTGCTCCTTTCCCCTTTACTTAGTTTTAACAAGAAAACCCTTCTTGTTATGCCACAGAACATCCTCGTTATTGCACAAAATCAACATATCTCGTTCAAACTATAAATCCCTCTCGTTATGATGACATACCGTCTTCTCGTCTCCTAAAACAAGAGACTTTTCTTGTTATGACATGATAAAATGTAAGACACTTCCATATATCTAGTAAATGCCTAAAGAGGGTTCATCCAATATCTAAAACCCATCATTATGTCACGTTATGTGTCATTATTACATGGCAATTATTTGGTATATAGTCAGAATCTAAAAGTGATCTTGTGAAGACAAAAAAGAAATATCAAATAGATCAATATCATGAGAAACTGAGCAATTTGTGCGTGTTTAAGGCCATTTTTTTACGGTGTCTATCGCGATGCCATGATTTCAGTTTGTGAGAAATTTCTTTGTGATCATTTTAACCAAACAATTATAGAGAGAGAGATCAGAGGACAGGAGGAAGGATATTTCCCAGGTTGGCAGCCCCAAATAGCAGAAAATTAAAACATATAGAGAGAGGGATGTAAGGTGACATCATTAAACTGCTCAAGCTTATTCAGCCTGCAGGAAAACTTGGATGTAAATCAGTCGATTTTCAATTCATCTTTGTTGGATCAGCCGACATGAGATTTGTACTCAGTTACTTAGTGGATTTTCTGGATCATTTCAGCTGTTAAATAAATCATAATATACAGTATAAAGAACAGGAATTTGAAAAAGGTAATCACAGTCAAAGGATTCTCATTACCTCTCCTCTCTGTTGCCACTTTCTAATGGAGGCACTTCACAAAAAAAAAGTATTTTTTAAATAATAATCCAGGTTTTATAAAAGATAACAAACATGGATATCTACAAATTTGATTTTCTGATTAATTTATTGATATTTGCATCCCAAAATAAGTCACACAACTTTAGGATGTGATTCAGTTCTCTAGTTCTTATTTTCTAATAAATCTTGATGTCAAACACTGACTGCCTGTCTCTGTCTTGATGAAGGTCAGTGGACGGTGTAAACACCAGGGACAGTCATATAAATAAGTCAAGGACAAAGTCTGTTGTTGGATTTTATAGATTAATATTAGAATGTTGTAAAAGAGACACAAAAAAACTGTCAAATTAGTTTATTTTGATAAATAGATAATTAAAAAAATGATTCAATAATTGAAATAAATAAAAAACATACATTTTAAATTATCAAGGGAAAAAAAACCCCACTTCATTCTACAAACATTCAACAACGTGTGAGGCTTTTCTTTACTGTCACGGGTGTCGCAGATTAAAAAGTCCTTCCATGAGTTCACGTTAATGCCCCACAACTGCGACACAGTCACAAACAATACAGCATCTGCCAATACTTTTTTTTTTTCTTTATGGGTGTCATTTACAGTACGTTTGTCTACCATCAGCATCTAATGAATCCAGAGCTCTGTTGTTCTCCTCTGTCTTTGATAAGTGATGGCTCTGCACCGAGACATTATGATGACGACGGCTGTATTGTGGCGGTATGCTAATTGTTTCAAGAGCCTGACTATTCTTTAGAATGGTTTATGGTATTAAATCCTCTCTGCAGAGAGAGAGAGAGAGAGAGAGAGTGACTCATACAATCTGACTATGTATCTGTTATTATTTAATATTTTCTCTATACGTCATCTTACAGAAATAACTCTTAAAACTTGTGTAGGTACATTTGAGAAACTAGCAAGAGTATGCTTGATTTAAACCTTTTGTGGGGATGAAATATTTGTGATTTGGTGCAAACTGGCCTGATATTGTATTTGACCATTTCTACAAACTGTACATGTTAATAAAGCATCACACAGACTGCAGCATGTGAACCAAAGATGAGCTGAAACACAGAGTAGAAACTGATAACAGTTACCATTTTTTGTTTCTCAAAGGTTACAGCTATAGCTGGACGTAGTCACCATGATGTAGTCCATATGTTTGCTGCCGTTTGGCATTTTGTCCGCCGCCATCTTGGTTTTGGCGGTCGCCATGTTGGTTTGTTGCTACCAGAAGCGACATGAGAAGGTGGAGCTTAGTACAAATGAACTCTGAATCCAGTTGACCAGAAAGGTTACGCTTAACTTCCATGAACTGTGAACACACTGTGGAAGCTTAAAGTTCTATGACGGACAACTCCCAGACCCGACAAAGACGCGGTAGTGACCTGTCAATCACAATGTAGCCCCGCCCTAAAGCATCCCCTGCTTTATGGTCTGTTTGACTCTAAATGGAGCATCATTTACTAAATGAACATCATGCTGTATTGAAGAAGACTTGAAACTAGAGATTGAGACCATAAACTCATGTTTACAATGTTTACTGAGGGAATAAATCAAGAGAGAAGTAGAGTCATTTTCTCATAGATTTCCATATAATCTGATTTATTTTTGCAACCAGATCAGTTGCCCCCTGGTGGTCATTAGGAAGACCAAAGTTTAAGGCACTTCAGCTTTGGCTTCATTTTCAGACCCAGGGGTTGCTGCCTGGTTCCAGCTGTGGATGACTAACAGACTTACAGGTGATGGCTGTCTCCCCCGGTGCAGGCCCGTCACATCCACGTCTATATAATGTTCAAATTGTGCCTGGGAGGACTCACTCTTCCCTTTCCAATTAGGAGTGAGGGCCATTATTCTGAGCAGGAGGCTTAATTTAGGTTCCCCCTCTCGGTGTGTCAGCACATGAGGGGCCATCTTGTGTAAGGGAAAACTTCTCAGCGGTTTCACTCCCACGCTGCTCGCTGTATTTAAACATTCATCCCCACGGGGGCCCTGCCTCCCCCAAATACTAACCCTCAGACTTTCTGGAGATCAAGTACTGAGCAAGCACAGCCCCCTAGGTTCTCACACACACACACACACACACACACACACACACACACACACACACACACACACACACACACACACTTCTGACAGAACCACATGTTCTTCATTATATCGAACCACTTGCTGGCGAGCCCGGGGCTGTTCACTTACCTCTGCTCTTTTAATGGAGTGTGGGGGTGAGGTGAGATGGGGGAGTTTGGGGTGAGATGGGGAGATCAACTTGCAATGGTGGGGGCTAACTGAGGGTGTATACCTACAAGTTCTGGATGATTTAAAATAAAAAAAAAAAGGGACACCAGGAAAGGAGACATGTGTTCGGTGTGTGTGTGTGTGTGTGTGTGTGTGTGTGTGTGTGTGTGTGTGTGTGTGTGTGTGTGTGTGTGTGTGTGTGTGCGCTCTTGTACATTTCTCTTCGTAAAGACCAATTTGAGTTTTACAGCTTGAACGTGGTATTTTTTGGCAAGTGAGGACTCACTTCCTTGTAAAGGGGTGCTTTGTTGTGCTCTTAAAGGGTAATTTCACCCAATTTACAAAAAAATGATCTGCATTTTCTCCCTTACACCTACTGACATCTGACCATGTTGGTGTTTTGGGTTAAATGTCCTGAGGTTTTGTTAGTTCCAATTAAAACTGTTCACAGTGGTCTGTGGGAACCATGAGATTGTTTCTGTGACTGAAGCACATGTGCTTTTCCGGATGCTAATGCTAAGCTAGCAGTGAAAGAATTACATGCAACAGACAACACATCTGATAGCTGCCTTTTATTGTTGTAGGTGTTCGACCTCTCCAACCTGATTCGTGGCTTATACGAGTGATTCATGAGAACATCCACAACATGTCTTGTATTTTGAATTTACTCTAAGATACAAACACAATATTTGAGTCTGCTGTTACCCAAGCATACGTTTCTCACTAATGGATTGTCTCTTTAATTACTTTGAAGCGATTTAGATTTTTCAGTTTTAACCCACTACATAAATTACACTTAATATCCTGTTTGACTTTCGATTCAAATTCAAAATTTATTCATACAGCCGATATATATCCCCATGAATTTAAATTAATGAAATTGTTTAAGACTTTATTATCAATGTGAATGCCTTTAATTCTGCTGCAAACGCTGATAAATATGATTGACTTTCCTTTATGGAACTCCAAAAGCGGAACTCCAATGTTGGACATATAGAGCAGGATGTGTGGCCTTAAATAGTATTATTATGGCATTAATAATGCTTATTTAAAATTCTCTTGAACATGCATCATTCACTCATAGTTATCTGAAGTTAGGAGCGTTTGCTGAATCTTACATGGCACACAAAAATAAGAGAAAGTTACAATAAGAATACAGAAATGTTCTTGCATGAGCCCCATTGTGCTTTCTCCTTTAAGCCATCATAACATTTAGATATGACGGCTAAACCTCCAAAGATCACATCTAAGTTATAACAAACCAGAATTATTCTTTATGTTTGGGGTTAGAGGCTGTGAAACACATCGTATCAATGATGGTCCTCATTAGTGTAGTAAAGTAAAAGCACATGTGTGTCTGCAAGTTCACACATGTAGCCGGCGTGTGAGACTAAATCAACACACACACAACCGTGTGTTTTCATGTGAACGTGTGCGCCTGCTCTGCATGTCTGTCAGCGTGTACGTGCATATGTGTGTGTGTGTGTGTGTGTGTGTATAAAAGATTTAGTGTTTCAGGCGTCTTATTGTCCTTTTACTGCTTAGAGTCAGGAGGTTCCTATTTAACAGAGGGCTGCTGGGTTTTATTTATTTACTTCAGTGATTCCACCTTTTTTTAACCAGGAAGTCTCCGCTGGGACTCGAGGGCTGCTGCTTCCAGTCGGCTGGTGGGCGGGAGGTCAAACTAAAGTGTTTTTTACTCCGTCAGCTTTTTTGGTTTAATTACCCCGCTGCTGTTCCCTAAAACCCCCAGAAGTTTTTTGAGCCTGGCTCAGACTCGTGATTAAAGACGTGTCATCTCCAACGTGCCGTCCCCCGTTGATAATGATCATCATCAGCATTAGAGCTACGAGCTGAAGTGATGGGATTAGTATTAATTATGTCAGCCGGCTTTGTTCTGATCATATGCTCGGATGCTGTGGGTGATCAAGATGAAGATAACATTTTATTGCACTAACATGGTCTACTTGAACCACCAGCTAAACGACTCACTGTTACAGAGAAGGGCTGCATTTCTCAGGAATATGCAATGGAATATATTTCATTAAAACATTCAAATGTAGAGGGGAAAAAGGTCTGTGGAAAATTATTAATCAATATTCTGGTGTATAACAGCTGCTAAAATGTTCTGTTTTGGGTATGGGTCCTAGTCTGGCTGAACCATCCTTCAATCCTTCCATCCTTCCTTCCTCCATCCATGCATCAATCCATCCATCCTTCAATGCATTCATCTCTCATCCATCCCTTCATCTATCCCTCTTTCTATCCTTCCATCCTTCATCCATTCATCTTTCCATCCTTCCTTCCTTCCTTCCTTCCTTCCTTCCTTCCTTCCTTCCTTCCTTCCTTCCTTCCTTCCTTCCTGCATCCATTCATCCTTCCTTCTTTCCATCCATTCATCTTTCCATCTTTCCATCCATTCATCCATATATCCATTAATCCATCCTTCCATCCTTATTTCCATCCATTCATCTTTCCATCCATCTATCCTTCCTCCATTACATTACATTACATTACAGTCATTTAGCAGACGCTTTTATCCAAAGCGACTTACAGGAAGTGTATTCAACATAGGTATTCAAGAGAACTACTAGTCACCAGAAGTCATAAGTGCATCTCCTTTCTTAAACAAGCATCTTAAAGCATAAACCAGAGCAAAAGTATAGTGCAGAGGCAGATTACTACGAAAACAATAATTGCAACAGACTAATCCGAATATAGTAAGTGCTACAAACTACTACGAATAGGATAAGTGCAGTAAACAAATACAAATTCAATAAGTGCAGCGAACTGATACAAATACAGTAAGTGCAACAACTAATACGAGTGCAATAAGTGCTACGAGGAAGGCTCAGGGTAGTACTTCTTGAAGAGGTGAGTTTTCAGCCTGCGCTAAAGATGGGCAGCGACTCTGCTGTCCTGACGTCAGTGGGGAGTTCATTCCACCACTGAGGGGCCAGGACAGAAAGAAGCTGTGACCGGGTGGATCGGCCGGAGGGCGTCTTTCCATCCATCCATCTTTCCATCCTTCTTTCCATCCATCCATCTTTCTATCCATCCATCCTTCCATTCATCCATATATCCATTAATCCATTCATTCATTCATCCATTATCTTCCACCTATCCCAGGCAAAGTTATACTGGCAGCATGTTTTCAGGGTTTTCCAGATGTCCCTCTTCCCAGCAACTTTTCCCAGCTCTTTCTGTGGAACCCCTTTACATTCCAAGTCCAGTCGAGATATATAATCCCTCCAGTGGGTTCTGGGTCTACCTTTGGGCCTCTTACCCGTTAGGCGTGTCAAGGACGGCGCCCAGGAGGCATCCGGATCAGATGCCGAACCACCTCAGCTGGCCCCTTTTGAAGGAGCAGCTCCGATCCAGTGATGTTTGAGCTCCTCTTCCTATCTCTGAGGCTGAGCCAAGCCACCTTACGAAGGAAGCTCATTTCCTCTGCTTATATTAGCACTCTCATACTTTCTGACACTAACTATTGGTCAGCATTATAGGTAATTGTACTTTTTACTTTACTACATCCCATAGGAAAAGATTGTACTTTTTACTCCACTACATCTCATAATTAGACATTATTCTATCCTAAAACTGTTGATACTAATAGATCTGTGGCTGTTAATATCAATATCAACCCTTTTAGAGCGTTGGTCAATAATATATGTGACAGTATTGGTTGGTAATTCACAGTATTTTCTTGTTTTGCCAAATTGAAAATACATGCAACGCATAGTAGTGACAGGGAACTTTAATGAAACTCTCTAATATTATTGATAAACAAATAAAGTTAAATGATAATTTACTTGTTTTCATCTTTATGTCTTCCTATTTATGTATTGCCATCCTCATCCACTTCAATGACCCAATTTTGCAACTGTAGCCTTTTCATTTCATCTGATCTGACAGTGTTTTCTAGCTATTGCAGATTCATGAATTCACGCCAACAGCTGGCTCTGGGTGGTTCAGTCTTGTCGTGCAATACAGCACTTGGAGGAATCTTAATTCACGCCGCATACCCTCTCAGTGACACGGGACGGCACCGGCGATGACAGAAGGGGGCCCGAAGCAGGGATGTGAGGCTTAAAGTAGCTGTCACACTGATTTGCCGGTCAGGATTCAAGCCTGTGTGCTGTGTCACCGCTGCTGTTATTAGAGAGCAGAATCTGTGGCTGCCTCCCAGCAGGGAATAAGCTCCTTGAGTGCAATGAGGCACAGAAAGTTTTAGCCGAACTGATCAGTCTGACTGTGCTGCCACGGAGAGCCAAAGGGCAGCGACTGTGTCGAAATTGGTGAAAAAGAGAGAAATGACTTCAAAGTCTGTCTGCTGTCCTTACAGGAAAACTGTTGACTGAGTGATGGACTGAGGATACGTCAATACTATTTATTGGATAATTTTATTTTGCTGTGTTTGAAGGATAAGACTGGGTTTATTCTAGATTTCTGCCAAATTGCCAAACAACGCAGCCAAAAGCAGTCCAAAAGTTAGTCGTTTCTCAATACTTTCTGATTTTCACTGCCACAAATTCAACAAATAAAGGCCCCAAAAAAAAACAATGTAACTGAATCAAGTCTCCAGGAAGAGCACCAGACTTTGAAGCCAAGTTTGTAATGATTGGTTTGTCATATGATGCAATTGGGCCCCAAAATACTTTTCCCCATAGACTAACATTGGGAAAGAGACGACTGTAAATCAGCTGCAAATTTTTTGTTGAGGCAAATCAACTTCCCAGCATGAACACTTAAATAGCCCTTATTTAAATCATTAGGTCCTAAAAGTTGTAAAATGCACTAACAGCCGAATCCACACTTATTTTCATTCCTCCGTTCATGTGAATGAAGCCGAGACGAGTGGCTCGGAGGGGGGTTTAAAGGAAACGCTGGCGGCATCGCTCTATGGGCCCATTGATGCGGAAGATCCCCATGAGTCGGGGTAATTTTATCACTCGGCAGTCAAGCAATTTTCGCCAATTAGCTAATTTCATGCAATAGGAGTGAACCGAAGGCAGCTTCAAACACTGTATCCAGCTCTCTTTATACATCCATGCACTGAATCCATTGGGACAATATACTCCCTGTTTACGTCCACCAAAGCATTATGTGAACCCTAGTTCAAAAAACGTTCCTACAAATAGAAGAAGGATAAAGAACAATGATCGGAGTGACAAAACCATAGCTTTTTCAATTTTTTTCCTCAAAACTAGCAATAGCAGAGTAGCCAAACTCATTCTGCTGATAACAATATATGGCAAATTCAACTAAGGAGTGTAAATATAGTGTTTATTGTTCTTAAAGAGGACAGAGGTCATGAGGCTGTCTAGAGCTGCCTTTCAGAGCGCTCCAATTTTTTGTGCAGACGCTCTGAGTGCTTCTAGTTGAACATCTCTGAAGTCTTCATCTAGTCAGAAGAAACGTTATATGGACATTCAGCCAAATACATGAAGGGAATCTGCTAAAGCCTGTTAATAAAACAAGAGAAAACAAACTGGGGTTCAAAAAGTGTAGGTCCTGTTTGTCAAACTGAGATGCAGTTTCAAAAGTCTTTGTTTCTAACTTTAATATTACCCACAAAACAAAAAGAAATAACTTTTGGCAGAAGTAGCACTCAATACCAACTGCTATTCATGCTAATGTTGACATTATTATTATAGCTATTATAGGACAATTACAGTCGAGGAACTCCAATAGTTCAACCACAGGAAGTTGTTAAATCACCTGAAAGCTCTCTTTAGTGACTCACAGCCTCACGGTGGTCCCAGCAGGAATCACTTAAGACCCTCAACCCGGCATTTTTTATGTCATTAACGAACTAGCTGGAGCTTTATAGGTTTTAATTAGGAAGTAACGTGATTGTGGCGGGTGAGTCGAGGACGGCTACCGGTTCGAGATGCAGAGTCTGATGAGGCAGCAGAGAGCATCTGAACCTCATTAACTCTTCCATATAGTCACCGGTCTCCTTCAGTGGGCACCGAGAGGAGGGATATGAAGCTGCGTCAGCAAGTCTTTTCAATTGTTATTTAGAGCACCGAGTGTGATTGGTGTTTTCTCCTTTGGTTTGTTCAAGGGAGCGTGAATAATAACTTTAGAAGTTGTGTGACACTGATACTGTGACAAGTGGTCTTCAAATAAAGTCTGGCACTTTTTATGAGAGTGTGATAGAAACCAACTGAAGGAAAATGGACAAGGATGCAGATGCTGATACCAGTTACTCTTTTGACAAAACTAGAGGCACAAGACTACATCCCAAATGTTTCTCATCTATTATTCATGTTGGTATAAGGATCCTTCAGGGTAAATTTGAGTAAAGACAAAGACAAGGCTAAAGTTCCAGGGACTAGAACCATATTTGTTTTGACCACCAGAATCCTACAGGGTCAGACAGTCAACCTCTGTGCAGCTAATGACTCTGAATAGATGCCTGTGGGTCGGGATCTCATTTAGAGTTCAGCATAAAATGTATCACAAAACCATTCATCAAATACACACAAAGCAGTCATGCTTTCATAAACCTTTTTACATTCTTTCCTTTGCTTTGTTATGGTGATTTACCAAAGCGAGGACAAACATTTGTACTGATGAAACCTTTGCTGCTCTCTCAGAAATAAAGGTGCTAACTAGAACCCTATATGGTTCTAGTTAGCACCTTTAAGTCCTCAAAGGAGAGCCCTTTTTGGTTCCAGGTAGAGCCTTTCAAAAGAAACTGATTGGTTCTACGTTGATCCCATCGAAAAGGGTTATACGAGGAACCATATGTGAAAGGTTCCACCAGAACCCCCAATGAGAGGTTTTACAAAAAACCCTTCTATGATGTAATGGTTCAACCCAGAACCCTCTCTGGAGGTTCTGTCCAGAAACCTTCCATCTTCTAAAGCCTCGCTTATGTTATGTTTTTGAGCTGACTCAGAACCTTGATGAGGGAACGTTTGGATCTTTATAGTCCCGTGCAGGTTTTTCCTTGCGGCAAACAGAGATTCTCAAAGCTCCTTAAAGTTTTCCATTTTCCCCACACTTCCTCGTAGTGAGAACGTTTTAGATGTGCATGGACAGCCGAAAAACATGCCGCACGGAACCCCAGCAAAGGCCGCATCGATGGTGTGACTTCACTTTGGCATGCGGGCGCTTGCGGATGCTGCAAGCATTATTCAGGCTTAACAGTGCTAACAAGAGAACACTTTAATATTCCCTTTTATATCCCATAGATCTTTCTTCACCGTAACCATGATTGTAGTCAAGCCTGGGGCCATGTGGATAACGTCCCTCAGACTAATGAGGCAGAATTACTTTTATTTTAAGTATGTCATGCAGTGACCTCTGACCTGATCTTGGACTTGACTCGGTCTTAACTAATGACCTGCTCACGGTTTAGGTGGTCCTGTCTAAAACACCACTGTAGGGTAGATGAATATCTCATATTTCATGGCAATCCAATCAATAGTTCTTCAGATATTTCAGTCTGGACCATATATACTCTTCCATTATGGTTCACACTAAAGAAAAGAAGCTGAAAACTCAAAATTGAAGCCTCATGTACATCTGTTAATGTGTTTTATACTAGTACTGTGTAGCACTACTAAAACCTGTAACAGCTGCACTAACGTTTCATCCTCAAATATCATGTAATACTGTACCACATCAAAGGCAGATATAATAATATAATAATAATGGTCAAGCAATTAGAGATGACTAGAGACAAATGTGATGGCTGTGGTTGTGTCTGCAAATATAAGTGAACACACTTTCACAGTGGCATCGCTCCAGTCCACCTGTTGCCATCCGTCCAATCAACTGACGTGAAGAAGAGGTCACAGAGGGAGAATGAACCACACAGGGAGAGGAGTTCATTTTTCTTTTCACATAAAGAATCATATTTCCTGTATGAAAGTGCAAGAAACTACTAATGTAGAATCATCAGAGGTGCCTAGAAAGTAGAGTGTGATTAGTAGTGACAGACGAGAGGGAGAGGGTGAGAAGCCTAAAATCCTGTAAATACATAGATTTTTACGGAGGGTGCTCAAAGGGAATATACTTATTATAGTTCATTGAGTTTAACAATTGACTGAACAATCAGACGCATCTATGAAATCTAATGTCAAAGCATTTTAATATGCTCCATAAACTGTAAAGTTATATGTCAAAAAGGAGATTTTCCTTGCCAAACATTTGCTGCAGTCAGCTTCTTAGTCATCACAAACCTTAAATATGGTTTTAAAAGAATTAAATAACTATACTACACTTTTGATATTGAACCAACGATAACATGTTTTCTCTTTTACATGTGGCATCGACTGCTGTTTGCTGCCAAGATGATTTTACAGCAAGCAACTGGACTAATTGAGTTTAAATCTGTTCGTGTTTGAGACCAAATCAGGAGGATCTTTAAGCCACAACTGCAAAAAAAGACAATTAAATTAAATTAATGCTTTTATAGATTTAAATGAAGTTAAGCTTGCACACCAGTTCAGTGAGACAAGTCGTGTTATGGTGCTGCAGTCGCACAACTTAACTCAATAAACATAAATGGCTCATTTTTCATTCTCATGCAGTATTTATTTGTAGAAAACAAATGTGAAGAAAAATGATTTTAACTGGATTAAAGAAAAGATACAACAACAAACACTTTGAGCATTAATCAGGAGCTCATTTGTATTTTCTCCTCATGTGTTTTATTATTATTTATTACCATGCATCTAAACACAACTTTAGAAGCTTGGGGACATAAAATTTGGGTGAAAAGCTGTTATTATTATATCATTTATCATCTATTTTCTATTGCCTCCACATGGCTCTCAACATGGCAACTCCCAACGCGTTCTTTTTCCAAACTCGTCACGTAATGACGCTTGGTCAGAACCCTTGGCTTCACGTTCTAACACACTTTGTAGCCCAGTGTGTCAAAGTACGGCGCTGCACTGGGGTTCAAACAAAAACATTTGCTAAGATCTAGGTTTAGTCAAAAAAAACATCACAGTTGGGCTTAAAAAAGTAAAACATAAACAACGTAACATAAATATGTAAAACACATCATAAAAATCATTAACATAACTGGTACAACAAACACCGGTCTCATGGTAAATAAATCGGTGCAATATAAAAATATGTGCAATACACTGTACAATACTACACTTATTCTATCTGTATATATGATATTTTAGTTATTGTGGATTTTTAACTTCTTTTAACTTATTTAATATTCTTTACTGTGTTATTACTTACTTACTTATTTATAATACTTGTTTTGATCTTGTTTTTTTATTTACTTATGTCTCTTGTTTGCACTATACTCTCTGCTGCTAATCCTGCAAATGTCCCCGCTGTGGGACTAATAAAGGATTATCTTATTTTATCTTATCTTATCTTATGGTTGAAAGTCTTGTGTCTGCTTGACCCTTCCGACCTTTTCTTTTCTGTCTTTATACACCGTCCTCACACTCCTGGAGCATTGTATCTAACAAAGACAAGGACAGTATATATTGTGGATACTTGACAAGCTAATGGCCTCATACTGACGTTAAAGGGTGATTTGTACGTCGGTATAAGGAGTCTAGAGACGTGACGAGGTGTTGGTATGGCCAGCAGTTAGCAATTGAGGTTGCTAACAGTGCTAACAACGTATACCTGAGAGGATACTTTTCTGTGACATCCCTGTTGGCTGCTATGAGGACCAGTGGGACACGCTCACATGCACTAACATGCACTAAAAGTCACGGCTATGTTAACAAAAAACAGAGTAGCTCAGATATCAACACACACAAAGAGAGAACTACTCTAATCTCTGCTCATGTAGACATGACTACACTTTATCTGTACATAGCAAAACGTTTTTTTTCTGATACATTAATGCTCTGAATGTGGAATTTAGCCACCTTTAATGACATGCAAGCATCCCTGAATCATCAGCGTTCTCCACCCATCATCCCCTCGCAGGCTCTGGATCTAGTTTCCTGAGTGGAGGGAGATTTGTTCTAATCACTCCCCAATCTGCCTTTGAACAGCCTTCGGGGAGGGACAATGTCAGAGCACAGACACATTTTTGATACACATTTTAATATAACTGCTGCATGCGAGTGATTAAAATAACTTATCAGGAAAGGGAACCTTGAAGTGCAACTTGATGTATGTGATGAAAAAAACCCGGCTTCAATCAAGAAGCACCTGTTTAAAATTCTTGCCTGTGGTGCACACGGCACCGAACTGCTCCGAGGTTTCACTCCATGCTTTAGTGCAGTGATGGGGAAGACTTTTAACTAGATTCTATGGGAAAGTCTTACCCAAACTTCCTCACCCCTGCAGTGTTTCCCACACACGCACATAGATGTGTTCTTAATGACTGACTGAGTATTTTTAGACTTTTCCTAGAAGAATGACGAGCTCCCTGCAGCAGAGCAGAATGTACCAGAAGCACCGGCGTCTGGAAGTGAACCTGTGCAGCGGTGAAAGAATGAACTTTTAGCTATTCTAATCAATGTGCTTCCTTTAGCTAGTTTAATAACTATATCTTGTTTGTAGATTAAATACAAACAAGATATAGTAGTAGTTTGAAACTTCTTTGTACCCACTGATGGTGGATAATACGATGACTCTTCATCACATATGCCTGTCAAAACACCTTTTAAAAACAGAAATGCACTAGAGCTGATGTCAATGTTTATCACATCTCAACATATTTTGCTTCATGACATAATTGCCATAGCTTGGTTCTAAGTTCTCTTGTCTAAACAGGTACATTTTTTTATCAAAATATCTCATAGCATCATGTCCTCAACTTAAAAACACATACTTGAACTTCATATAATTCAATTTTGCGACTTTGAAAACCTTTACCGTATCCTCACATGTCGATATCAAGGTTAAAGTTTTACTATGTAAAAAGTATTGCAGTATTATCACCCATAATGTAAGTATTTGTAGAGTAAAATGTAATTCCTGTGGTGGAACTGGAAGGTTAGAGTGAGAAAGACATTGGGATGCTGCAACACACTGAGGGGCGAATTCATCACAAAGGAAAATGGAGTTTGCAGTCGCTAAACATGCACAAATAAGACAAAAATAAACTGTGATTTCTCAAAGCACCCGCAAAGGAGGAAATGCACTTCAGACAGTGCTAATAACGTCTCAGTGCTCCTGTGACATTTAGCACAAAATGTCCCATTTTATGCAAATGAGCGTTGTCACGAAAACAGTCCAATTCACAAAGATCAGCGCTAATAGCTACATGCTCTTTTAGAGAAAGTATTTGGGTCTTCAGTAACTAGAGCACATTCATAAAGGCTGTCAAATTAAATCCCAAATACCGTTTCTCTCTGTCACATTGAAATTCCTCGCCTGAAGTTTTGAGGAATGTCTCTGCACCTTGTCGGTGAGGACATGTAGCTCATAGTGTGAAACTTTCATTATTCTTTTTCTCTGCTCACGGTGTTCTTGGCGCAACTTTTAGACTTTGCCACATGGATATGAACTGCAGTCAGAGACAGAAAAAGGACAAATTGCGCTCAGCTGCTAATGTTAATGGCCATATTTGCATTTTTAATATATTCTGTGAATCGGACCTTGACATGGGGCAGATAGTTGTTGTAGCAGATCAGAAGAAAACCAATCCATCCATCGTGAATTCACCAGGGATTTTCTCGTACAGTCAAATTGAAAAATGTCTGCCTGACCTATAGCTTAAACAGTTCCTAACTTTTGTACTTTTATTTTAAATACACATGCGTGGGCATCAGAAATAAAAAATAATGTAAATAAGCGCTTGAACCGAGTGGGCAGTCAGCAGTACATCAGTAGGTGATGAAAGGTCACTGGCACATGCACTTATGTTGATGATGTGCAATTCTCAAGGGATTTTCTGATGATTAAGGCCCTGATCTTCAACCTAGTGGATACATCTTGAAATCGCCTTAAAACCAAGCAGTGTTTCCTTTCAACTGCTCATTATTTTAATGTAGAGTGATTTCAACTTCTAAACTTGTCTGGTTGTTGCTTTAAAGTGATTGTTAGAGGCCTTAAGAGGCCAAACTATTCAGGGATTCACAAGAGACAGGCTAAGAATGAGGAAAAGTCAGGGAGGATGAAGACAAATTTGTGTAGCAGCTCAATGTTTTTCCTTCTTTCCTTTCCCATTAATCATCGTGCTCCCGTCTGAAGGGGTCCCGACCCTCAGGTTGGGAAATCACTGGTTTAAAATACAAAGCTGGAGTTTACAATACATGTAGAGGGACTTGTTCATGGAAACATTTCACAGTGTTGGCTCCACTTTTTGTGGATTTTTTTGTATTTGACGTACATGCAAATTGGAGTGTCCAAGGAATAGCTTTATGGCCATTTGCATTAATCCTTCTATTTACATTTTTAAGGTTTAAGCTGTCGTTCCATTACTGGGCTCCTCTCATGTGTGCAAACTGCGACCCACTAATAAGCCCGTCTTTAGTGTTGTTTAATGGACTATACGTCGAGTAAAAGGCCGTCTTTTCTGCCAGTGCTGCTGCCGGTTAATTGTCCTCATGTCTCTGACACCGGATCAGACTGGCTTAGTTCAGGGTCGTGGTTTGCAGAATTACACCGCTACTGCAGTAATCTCTCGCTTTAAGCCCACAAGATATATTTAAATATTCCAGTGAATATAACCACTCTGCATTGAAGCTGGAGATATGTGTGGAAATGTCAAAATATTCTGCTCTGGCCTTTGGCTTCCTTTTCCCCCCCGACGAGTCTCTCAGTCGGTTTAAAGCATTACAAAAACCTTAGGCTACCTCTGCACACCGGCCTTGGACCCACATGTTGCTTTGCATTTTCCCTCCTACGTGAATTATTTCCGGCGCTTACTCCTGTTCTGTTATGGCAGCACTGATTGCTTTCCTTCTGGTGTGTTGTCTCTTCTGTCTCTCATATGTAAATGAACAGTAAGAATGAATTTCTTTGACCTCGTAGCGCAGAAGGATCATTTATCTGGGCAGGCTTGCTGGGTTTCTCATTAACTCCAGTGACTCGGCGATCACTGGGCCAAGCTGCTGAGATTTCTCGCCTTAACTTTCTCAACTGAAACGTAACCTCTTATCAGTTACCAGTGGCAGAAGATGAAAGATTTTATACGTGGGTCCAAGTGTTTTTCCAAGTGGGACACATAGCAAAAGTGAATATCTGCAATACAACAGGCAGAAATGGTGCAGTGATGGCGGAGGAATCACACTGATACCAGAGTTGTTCATTTCCTTCTTGTAGCAGCTGGAGCTGCTGTTACAGGTACAATAGCAGGTTGTCAGTTATTACCGTCACAGCAGTCTTTTCACTGTTTGTGTTGAATTGGTCAAATACTCTCTCTGCTCACAGCACAAATCAGTCTGACAGAGACCAGATATCTGTGTCCCAGATCCACACCACATGTAGGCCTTCACATTCTCAGCTTGGTTCTGTGTACTTGTTTTATTCTCTCCACAAAAGACATGAGGACATGCTGCCATCTTGTCACATACAGACGCTTGGTGTACCATTTTAGCGCCATTTGTAACGTGCAGGGTAGTCCGACAGACTTCTACAGGTACTTGGTTAGTTTGAGGAAAAGATCATGGTTTTGGGTTAGTCACATAGTTAGGACTGTAAGTTAAGTATGTTGGGTACATGGTGTAAGTAAAAGATATAGTTCAGATGTTTTGAAGTGGGGTTGTAATCTTTTGTCAGTGTGGTGCCTGTGGCTTTGGGCAAGACCCCATTTTGGAGAAGCAGTTTGGTTTAGACCTTTAAAAAAAATCAATACCAGTTGAATTGTACAGTATGGTTAGAATATTTCACAGCTATACCATGGTATCAGACAGCCCTTTTTGACGTGAACTGAAGCCATTATATCCATCCAAGCTTTCTTCAAAGCCAATAGACTCCATTGACAAAACACTCATTTTACCTCCCAGATCTCAGTAGTTGCTATTCTGTTGCTGCCTCCATCGATGGATCGATTTAGTTGGTGCTGTTGTTTGACTTTGATTAATCTGAATTTACGCGGTAAAACAGGTCCTGCTCCAATGATCAGAACTACCCGTGCGTACGTTATGTAAGTTAAGCTTCTCCCTACGCAGACCGGGTGAATGGACGGACATATTTGCAGCTGATGGGTTTACATTGGAGTTTGATGTTTCTTTTCACACACATTCCCACCTGGAAGCTATCCAGTAAAGCCACAACCTAATCTGCTGGCCACTGAGCAGCTTCACTTGGGCTATTGGGGTTTAGGGCCTTGCTCAAGGGCATCTCAATGGTGGTTATAAGGAGGGGGCAAGTGCTAGACTGATAGTTCCTAATAAAAGAAGCCGATTAAATGCATAATATTCATTATTTAAAGGTGAAGCGTTCAAATCTGTATGATACGATAAGATTATATCAGACGTGTTGCCCCATTGTCTACCCTTCAGGCAGCTCTCAGCCTTAAAAAGGTTGGTGACCCTTAATCTAAACATATAACCTTCATTTATTTCTGAATCTCACAGTTGATAAAATATATTTACTTCTAGACATTAGGCTATATATCGAGAATCATTTAAAAAAAAATAATGCTGCCATGTTGTTTGGATTTTATTAACAAAGATGCATCCTTGGGCTTTTACAAACTATTGATCCTAATGGCTTTTGTAAACCATCTATCCAGGGAAAGTTAATAAAATAAACCTCATAGAGCAATTTAGAAATGAAACGATGAAATTGAGCCCAAAAGCTTAAAGAGTGATTCTACAGCCCATATCCTTTCCATTCCAAGAGACAAATCATTGATTACCAAATAGTCTGAGCGATCATACTCATTTGAAACACTTTCTTAAGTAAATACATGCTGCTGTTATTATAAGTAGTCTTATTATATGAATCATTTATGTCATATACATTGAATGTGTTGTATCTCTGTTATGCTGCTCATTCTGTACACATGACATCTATTGCATTCTGTCCATCCTGGGAGAAGGATCCCTCCTCTGTCGTTCTCCCAGAGGTTTCTTCCTTTTTTCTCCCTGTTAAAGGGGTTTTTTAGGGGAGTTTTTAGATGTCGCATGTGCACAGATTGTAAAGCCCTCTGAGGCAAATTTGTAATTTGTGATTCTGGGCTATACAAAATAAACTGAATTGAATTGAATTGAATTGTTTTCATTTTGTAAAGTAATGCCAACTGCTCTCAAAATAACTCCTGACTGAGAAAATGAATGAGAAATGTTTCCAAAACAGAAAGAAATAGCAGTCTATTCTCTGAAAAGGAAACATTAAACTAAAGGAAAGACTCCTGAAAGAAAAGTTATTGGTGTCTCTTCTGTTCTCTTTAGCTCTACGTCTGTTCTCTCAGACCTCTGACATCGTCTCAGTGCATCTCTGCCTCGCTTTCTCGCTCATGAAATGAAATTTGTTCCCCCCCAACACGCTCACCTCCCTTTATTCATTTAATATTCTTTTCCTCTTTCCGTCATGAGCTTTTTTGCAGCCTGATGCTTTCATCAGGCCAACTGTATCATCGACATCAACTGTCATAGAAACATAAAAGGCTTAAGCGCTGGCTGCACTTTGTTTTCCTGCCATAAACAGAAACCCTTCAGTCTGGCAGAAGCTGCAGGTTTTGCAGCATTCACAGTGTTGCACGGCGAGCACATTATTTGTGATATTGCAGCCGGTGTGTGGGTGGGAAAGGTCACCACATCCATATGGCATAAACACACCAGACCTTTAATGTATTTCAGCGTTTCAGCTGCTCCACTAAATCAGTGACGATTGTTGCCAAAGGGATGTTTTTTTCTATGATAGAGACAGTGGAAATTATATAATAATGTCAAAGCAACAAAGTATTCATCACGCAAATGGTCTAAATATGACCTTGAGTTGTAGCGGTTAATGCGTTTTGTTACCAAAGGCAACCACTTATTCCAGAGTAAAAACATCATAATTCAGTCCTGTGACAGATGCAGCATTTTGTTCCTTTTTTTTGTTCGGTCTCGGTTTACAAAAAGGAGCAACAGGATTGTGGGGTTTTTACTGGCAGCTGAGTCATACATGTTTATCAGAATATGAAGCTTTGTAGTTCAGTCTCTTCAACTTAGAGTCCTGCAGCAGATTCACAACATCTTACACTTTCCAAAGCATCAATGTTGACAAAACAGCCTCAGGTTAAGGCCCATTACATGCTCGTTCTGGAGCTTTCAACCATGTCACACCGACTTCATCTGCAGATAATGTTCTAACTTAAAGGAGCTGCATGTAACATTCTGGACATTGATAAAGGAGCAAACAACTATTTGCCAGTTCCCCCTGAGGCGAACGCTGTTAGCTCTGTCAGCACTTCCGACATAGTTAGCACCTGTTAGCACTGTTAGCTATGAGACGCCGGCTCGCCGTCAACATGCTGAGAGCCGTTGAGAGCCAATCGTAATGCTCCCATATTTGGAATATTGCACCTTTAACATTATTCTGAGTACATTTAGGACGTCTGGTCCATGTTGGCTTGAAAGTGATACTTTAACAATTCATTCTTGACCTAGAAAACAAAAGTTGACTAAACCATCTCGATTCAACGTCCACTTGCTGGCTTGTTTTTGCATAATATTCTTACTCCTCAAATATAAACGCTTGGTTATTGGCCCTTTGCTTCCAACCATGACACTCAAGGTAACCCGCTTGTGTCAATTTTGAATGCATCAGTTTCTGCTTGTTACATGCATAGTCAAAGTAGGTTTACTTGGTTATTTTAGGAAAAGATGTAGCTTGTATTAGAAAAACGTTTGTTAAGTTTGAAAGTTATGTTGCAAAACTCAGTCAAAATAAGTCAACGTTGACTTGGTTTCACTGTATAATACATAATACTGTATTAAGAAATGTTGTATACTGTAGCACATCTTGTACCATAGCCGCGGTGAATACTTGATCCTTCTCTTGGATAAAGCAACATTTCCACCACGGTTTACACAGATATGGCCGACATTCAGTGTACAAGGTTTTTGTAACACTTGACACTTTCACTGAACTTTCCTTGAAAAGACCAAGTGTGGTCGAAACGTCTGCAAGGCAATAAAATCCTCCTCCAGCACCACGTCTTTGGTGTGTATTCACCAGATCTATGTGGGTAGTTTGCTGTCTTCAGTTTACTTGAGACTGTTTTTAAACTGTTGGCAGAAGCTGGAAAATCCAGCGTTAGCAGGGTTTTAAACCCAGAACTTCCTTGCTATGGGGAAACGTATGCTAAACGCTGAGTCACGGCGCCACCCAGACTCTTAATATGTTACAATAACAGATGATCCAAATGTTTTTGTCAAAATTGAGGACAATCAGTACAGTCTTAGTCCCTCCCGCTCTAAACTGTCGATCACAATAGAAGTAGTTGCTCACAGTGTAAACAGAGGAATCATTTGTTGAATCTGACCGTTCGCCACAAAAAGATGACAAAGAACATAATCCAAAAACTCAAACTTTACTTCGGTTCCAGCATTATCGGTTATATAATATTTTCTCCTTTGCTTTTTGATCCTTAACAAAAGAGATTCTGATATTTAAAAAGTACAAAAATCACGGAGCCATCATAGCAAAAGAATGTTTTTTTTCCTACTCTTTGAAATTTACATGGCTTACCCTTTTAAAAGTAGGTTATGTGATACTTTGTGATATTCAGTGGTCTCTCTGTTGGAGATGATATAGATTGGTGGAATCCTCTTGTTAAACACAAAAACAAAGATGAAACTCATGTTAAGCATGCACCCGTGGGTGAGTTTCTGCACTGCTGAATTAAATATGAGTCCCTTTTCTCTCCTGGAGGAGCCCATGGTCTCGTCTCTCTTTGAAGCCTCTAATGTTTGAGGAGGGCTGGCTGAGGGTGCGAGGGTTTGTGTAAAGTTTTCTCTGATCACTGCCACATCTGGGAGCTGAGAGTCATCACTGTCTGACAGCGAGGTTACACCCACTCCTCGGTGAGACTTTGCCGAAGGCCAGAACAATTTCGTTTCGCATGCGGAAGTCAGCTGATGTTGATCAACCGTTATGTAACTTCCCAGGGACTTTTCAGCAAAAGTGATTTACCGTTTTCAGCAGTTCATGTAGGAAATTAATCAAATTAGCTGAGTCATGAGGAGGAAGTTGTTTCTCTGAGGGCTGTTTTTTTCCCTTTAGTGGTTATTTTTCTCTTTTTCTGTCTCAGCAGTCTCATTTTTTGTAATTACTTATTAGACTTTTATCATGGAGGAGTTTCACTTGTTCAGAGTGGTCGGCGTAATTGGGGTTTAGTTCAGTGAAAATGGAACTGATATGTTAAGACGGTGGCTTTCATCACTGATGTTTGTCACCTTTTTCATCGTAAATGGATGAGGCTGAATGTGGGTGTTTAGGAAGTCTAGCTCTTAGAGGTACCGACTCTCATCCATGATGTAAAATGAACCTACTGGTGTTGATTTTATACTACTATCAGACTATAAGGAAATATTCTTACTTTACTTCACAACCGCTTTTGTCACTTCACCGATTCATATCTTACATAAATATGATGCATTTATAAAAGGTTATAGGCTGCATCTAAAGGAGATTTCGCAAATAGTTAATCTATACAATTTTCTTAATGTCACTTGAAAGCAAAGACCTAAACCGACAATGTACTAGTTGGACTTGCAATATTAAATAGTTTCTAAATAAAAAACCTAAAAGTGTTTTTTAGCAAAAGTTACTCTAACAGGAGGATATACTGCATTTATTGAGAACTATTTTCATCGGCGGATTAATCCACAATCGGTGCTTTAGTGAGTATTTGTGGCAGCAGGGCGTCAAAATAAACTACAATGTGTGTGTTCAAGTTAATTAAGGAACGTTACACCCAGTGCAACAGTGAGGCTCATTGATGTGTGTTTTTTTTATAGTTTTTGGACAACAATGGAGCTCAGATGCTTTTGCTTTAAAGGATGCTTGTTTCAATTCATTGTTGGTTTTAAGTCCTTTCATGTGATTTGTAGACACCAAATTAAAGGATCTGGAAACTTCTTCTACATATTGTCTCACCTCTTTTACAAATAGGAGAATGACGCAGACTAACAATACTGTTGAAGGGCATCGCGAGTTACATTAAATTACTTTCGGAAAGATATATTTCCAATCAATATGCTGTAATTGAGGAATGTTATGTGATCAGAATCCACAAGCAGACATGTTTCTGAAAAGGTGGTAAAAATAAAATATCTATATAGGAGCACGAGCTTGAGGAGGATGTTCATCTGTCCTTCTGTGCTTTTCTTTCCACCACCGGTCTTCTTTGTTTATTTTAGTGATAATAATGTCATAAAATGATTGCGGTTATGATTTGATTAACATGTTAGCTTGACCTAACAACTTCAATGCAACGACTGTTCAGACACATCCCACTGAACAGCAGTAATTGGGTTTTGCTTCCACACTGGGAGAACACAGGGGCCGTTCTGGAACGATTTCTGTCACATTTCTCCGAAATTATTCACCAAAATTGGTTTCTGAATACATTTAAAGCATCAAATAGGCCACTGAATCATACTTAATTTTATATTTAAAAAAGCCTGGTTATAATGTGTTCACAAGTTTTTGGGTCACATCATCATCTGAAGATTTTTTTCTCCGTAATGGGCTGACTGGTCCGGTCTACAGCTGGTTCTTACTGGTTTTCTATGTGAGTTTTTTCAGACCTGACGGTGCTACACCTGGCAGCTATGCTTCCATAAAAAATAATGAGCAGTAATTTGTAGATATCCCACAAAATGATTTTGTATGTTAACCACGTAATCATGAACAAGGAAGTATAAAGACTGCATGTATAAAACAGCAAAAGCCCAAACACTATGAGGCTGATGGGCCCAACAAACAGCCATCTTCCAGCCAGTAGACTGCTGTTCGTTCCTCGTGTGAAACAATATGTCAACGTTGATGTATTTCTTCAAGAACTGCCCATCCGTGGTTAATTTAAACCAAATAACGTTCTTTTTCTGAACCTAGCTAAGTAGCTTTGTTGCCTAAACCTAGCTAAG
This sequence comes from Anoplopoma fimbria, assembly GCF_027596085.1. Lineage (NCBI taxonomy): Eukaryota > Metazoa > Chordata > Actinopteri > Perciformes > Anoplopomatidae > Anoplopoma > Anoplopoma fimbria. The sequence goes on along the minus strand of NC_072468.1, from coordinate 25,304,225 downwards.
TAGTTTCCATTGGAGACAGAAGTTTATTTTGAAAAGACTATGCATGTCACAAGTGGAAATTGACGCAAGATGTATGAGGATACGTTGGCTACACAACGGAACAAGTAATTGATGGCGATACCCGATACTCTCCCACCTCATTTTGTACAATATCAGCGTACACTGCTAACTACATCATCACTTTTATTGACTGTTTATTCAATGATGGTTAAATTTGGTACTAAATGTCTGAAGGTGTTGGGAGATATGGAGTATGAATAATATATCTAGCAGTATACAATCCATTTTCCATTATTGTTATATTTTCTATAAAATATCCTAACTGTTTGATGCGTATGATACCAGAATGATCATTCTAGTAAACTAATCTGAATTCAGAGGGAACACAGCTCGTATGTGACATCTTAGAGGACTTTCATTTTGAAATGTCGTGATATTGTTTGAGTGACACTCTGGGGTGGTTATTAAGTTCTTTGTTATTAAGTTTTATTCATTAGTCACACAATAAAAATTCCTTTTCTTTTTTTTCCTGAAAAACTGTTGTATCATTTAGTTATTTTTTTCCCTTTTATATTAGTTTACGTATTAATTATTGACAGACTAACTGACTGACTCTAATTCACTGGAAGATCACACTTATTTATTCTTACCTCCTTTATCGTAATGCCTAATACATACACATACCCCAAAACAACCTCTTTTAAAGGAGAGGCCTTTATCTTCATCAAAGTTTCCAAACTCAACGCATTTAAACTTCTTATTTCTTGAAAACTCTGACGCCTAAAAATGTCTCTTTCAGCTCTCAGTTGTACTTCGCTCCTCTTCTCGTGTCAATTCTGCTTACAAAGAAACAAGATGGTGAATACGTCCACCTCTTATGTACGGTCTATGATTGGAAAACTGTTTAAACCTGCAATTGTTATCCAGAATAAAATATGTTTTCTTTAATCTGTAGTTTAGTTGAATGGGAACGTAGTTTGTAGGAGACAGGGTTGATCTTCGGTGCACAGCAGAGCAGCTCAAACACCAAATCTCTGTTCATCTGTGAGCTGACACTGATCAATGGCGAACAGGTGGCTGACATACCCGACTTCCTGAATATGGATATTAGTAATGTGTTGGACATTGGCGGTCTGGCTACAGTTGTACGCTCCACAGAAGAGGAGGAAGCACCAGAGCTGGAGAGAGAGAGACAGCGGGGGACAGATTCTCATTTCTCCACACAGAAGCGGTAAAGGTCAGTCAGAAGCCCGTAATCGAATGCACCATGTGCCGCTTCCTTCCTTCACATATTCTACGTGACCGGAAAGCTGATCAGGAGCTCTGTGGTTTGACAGCATTAAGCCGGCCATCATTACGTCTGTTTTGTTTGAAGATAAGCCCCCGTTACGTGGCCACGTAGAGGGAAATCGCTTCTTTTTCTTTTTTCTTTCTGAGGGCAGGCGTAATATTCTGTCCAAGGCCAGCAGGTCGTTATCTTGTTCTTAGCTAGTCTTCGGAGAATTTCATTGTCCTCCCAGTCCACACACACACACACACACACACACACACACACACACACACACACACACACACACACACACACACACACACACACACACACATACCCATACGTAACTCAGCAAGATGTTTTTCACTCCAAGAGTGACCTGTCTTGCACTTCTATAACGTCCTCTGTCCACCATGCTCCCTGACTTCTATATTTGACCCTACGTGGCATAATGCATTCCCCAAACACTAACAGTCATCTAACTAAAATGGAAGTAGTCTGTCTGTCTGTCTGTCTGTCTGTCTGTCTGAATTACTCAATAACCGCTCATTGACTTCACACTTAGCGGATGTATTGCTGAGGACTCAAGGAGGCGCACTGGGGAATGCGAGCTCCATCTACACCACATATTTATTACTAGTGCATTATGTAGACACTGTCTAGACCCCTATTAACTGTTACACCACTGAACGGCATGCTGGGTACAGCTCGTTCTCTGTACATCCATAACGGATGAGAAAAGGGAGACCAAAGACATATTTGTTTTCTTATCCTTTTGAGCTTCACAACTGGTGTTGAGAATCCTGTTTCCAGTTGATAGTTTATTTCCCCATTGTAGTTCTTTTTTGGAAATGCTGATGTTTTCCTAAAACTGCATAATTTACTTTTCCAGTATAATATTTTTATTACTAATAGGAATGATGACATAACCATGAAAAACAACATTCAACTTGTAATGGACCATAATTACGCTTTAACCATAAAACAACCCTTTGCAGAAGAAAAGAAAATGTTCCCTGTATCCAAAAATAGTCCCACTCTATAACTACATTTGTGGTCCTCACAAATGTAGAAGAACAAGAACACACAGACAAACAACTCTGTTTTTTTCCCCTCAGCCTCCTCGCCCTCCGCTTCATGAACCCTCCGTCACCCACCACCTGTTTACCCAATCCACAAACTCCCAGCTGTGCACACACACACACACACACACACACACACACACACACACACACACACACACACACACACACACACACACTGGCTCATTAGCTGACCCAGAGCTTGGCTTCCTGATCCTGCTGTGTGTCTCTGTGGAGCAAAGGTTAAACGGTAAAAGTCTCCAGGTTTGGACAGTGTGTGGGATGGGATGCTGAGACTGACCCTGATCTCATTTCTCTGCAACTGGGGGGGGGGGGGGGGATGAAATTTCAACTCCCTGCAAGGGCTGACTGCTTTTACCTCCTCTGCTGCTCTCACAAAAAAAAAAAAAATGACAAAGAACGAGTTGAATACCTTGAAAGAGGAACCTAAAAATGACTTCAAATGGTTTCGACTTATCTTCTGCTCTGGGCAAAAAGCTCTGAGGGGAGACGGTGAAAAGAAAGACGTCGCCATCTAAGAAATGCCACCATTTCCTTCTAATTTTTCTCCACTGCTGCACGAGACATTCACATTTCAAATGCCAGCAGGCACAGAGGAGTGAAGATGGGGGGGGAGCTGGCAGTGGGGATATATATATATATTGCGGGAGGGCTGATTTGAGCAAGCGGCGGGCGGCTACAGTTAGCCCCCTCGCTCCTCGCCGCCCTGGCCCTATTTTCCGCGGGGCGAGGAAATAAAAGTGACAGAGTGCAATCACTGTCTCTTATCTGCCAATGAGGAGAATGGGTAGGGATGAGATTGAGTGACCGGGCTGGCTGCAGCGTGTCTGCCGTGTCAGCCTTATTGAATTATGACTCGCCAGGAAGTGGCATGTTATGAGATATTACGGCCGTGGATTCAGCATGAGGCGGCGGGGCAGAGAAAGCATCTGAATGAAACCTGTCTGTATGTAAAGTTCATGATGTCTTTCACGGGGTAATGGGATTTGAAAGGATATTGGATTGGCTCAGATGAAAAGATGAGCTATTGCAGGTTTCAGGTAATGTCGTACATATATGGGCGGCTATTCTGGAGGTCCAAGACTCCAATGTAAGAATATTTTTTGTGAAAAGCTAATTGTCCTTGTGTTTGACCAATAGGGGGCAGAAATACTCCCAAAGAATATAACACCAGTTGTCACTGCTAACCTTTGAGCAAACAGTTGCCTTCTTACACAACCAGCAGACACAGATCAATATGAACATCCCATAGACTGTGTATAAAGATGTAGCAGGACAGCAAAGCCAAACTATCTCAGTCGCCCCCTGGTGGTGAAAGTCATAAACCCCGCCTCCTCCATGCTAGCTATTGGGACATGGGCCAAACTAAAGAAAAAATGAGCTTCAAACACATTTTTCCGGAAGTTGGTTTCTGTCATTTAAAGTAGTTCTTATCAAGTGCTAATATTTCTAACAAGGTTGGTTTTAATTACTTATTTGATGCTTTAAACAGCGGTTGAGACGTCATGATTGACAGCTAGTTGTGGAGGCGGAGGCTCAGAGATTGTACGAGAGAGGAGATGTTACGTAAACTTTCCATAACCGTCACAAGTCTCTTCAATATAACAGGTCAATTTCATCATTAATGTAGCCATAGAGATTTTATGGTTAGGTGTGTTTTTCCAGTTAAACAATTATCTTAAAGCTAGTACAGAAGCTACGAGGCTCACGCTAACAGGTTTTGGCCATGCTCGGCTCGTGGTTGGCTGAGGCAGGTGTGTGGGTGGGACCTCTTTACCGTAAGCCCCCATGAAGAGCAGCAAGCTTTGAAGCAAACTTTACATCGTGGCAAAACAATGAAGTTACAATTTCCAGGTCCGTCTCTTGTTACCATTGGGCCCAAAAACACTATTTCCCATAGACTTACATTAAAATAGAGACTTTTTAAGATTTTTTGGGGGGGGAAATAGCCCCAGAGTTATTTTCCTTTGTTCATGCGAATGAGCTTGAGAGCAAGGCTGAATCGAGGTCATGGAAGCAGGGTTAAAGGAAACACTATAGTGCTTGCTCTGAGGGCTCCATTGATGCAGAAGATCGCCTGAAGATCTGGGTAATTTTATCTGCATTTTATACTCAGAAGTCGGACTACATCTTTGCTCACTACTGCGCAAACCTTGGCTTCTAATGAGGCCAAAATCTCAAGTTGGCAGCTTCAGTCTCCAGGATATCTTTGCTTCCCATTTGTTCAGTGGGAGCAAGGTTGAGATGTGTTGTCCATCTAGTTATACAGTCCATGGAACATCCCATTGGATTAGTCCATTGGATGAATGTCTAATATTTACTTCTTTTAGCTCTGGTTTGGTCTTCGCCAACTCTTGAGAAAAATACTATCTTGCCAGGCTGTGCTTACCAAACAGCTATCTATCTTTAGCAAACACTTATAATGTTAATAATAACCTGTATGTTATAGAAATAGCTCCATACATGCAGGGTTGGTGAGAGCCATGACACTCAACCACATTGTACGTTGACATGTTTAGTTTGCTGTTTAAATATAAGCAGCTGAGAGGAAAAACTGTTTATTTCAGCCAGTATGGGGAGCTTCTAAATTCTCCAATATCCAATTTTCTCTTCACTTTAAAAAACCCCTGTACATTACCTGCCCGGCACAGAACAGCAGACAGACAGAAGTGAGGACTAGCTGTGAACACAGTGAAGCATTTAGCTGCTAAAGAGCCAGATATTCCCCTCAGGAGTTAGTGTAGACCAAAACAGAGATAAAAGGGTCAGGCAGAGTCACGACTCCAAGTGAATGTTAATGCTGTTCTGTGTCTGCGAAAAAGGTGAAATCAGTGTTTCCAGCTTGTTCCGCTGAACCATAGTAGCAATAAAACAATTGATACTGCTCTAACAACACGTTTTCAGTCCCATCTCGTCACACATCAACGCACCGAGGCACCCTTTACCGTCTGTGTGAGATCCACGGATGGACGGGTCAAACAAACACAGGACTTTCACCCAGGAGACCTCTGTTTGTGTACCGTGTGAAACCAAGTTTTGTTACATAATTCACGCACTTAACTAAAGCCATTTCTGTAACAAAGATACTTATTTTACACAACAATTGTACTTATTCTAACCAATTTCTATTAGTTAACCTACAATGGAAGTTTATTTTGAAAAGACACGTCAAAGCGTCAATTGACCTGCCGTCCCAGAAACGTCCAAAACTGACACTAGCGTGATACCTAGAGCGTCATAGTTTAAAGCGAGGGCCCACTGACCAAGCGTCAGTATTTGAAGAGTTGGGATTGAGAACATGTTACAGGACGGCTCAAAGCTAATGGTGCCAACAGCGCTAACTACATGCTAACAGTGTTTACCTTAGGGGGTCTAAGTTGTAGAGTCTCCACAACTGTCGTTTCAAACAGCTTCCTGTACTTTGCTAATGCCATTTACATAACAAACATACTCGTTTTATATAACATAACATAACGTACTTATTCTAACTCAAGATCTTTTCATAAACCTCCCCAAGTAGTTACGTTGCGTAATCAAAACGGGTCCGAAGCGCTAGAGGGCAAGGTAGAGTGCAGAAGTTTGAAAAGTAGGGCCACTGACTAAGAGTCGGTATTGGATGAGATGGTAGTGAGACTATTGGGCTTTAAGTTTCATTTTGTGACTTAAATCTGAGTCCAAAGATGTAAGTTGATGAAAATAGCAAGACTTTAGTACATTTAACACATTCATAACAATAAGACTTTCCCACTGTTCCAACTTGACTTGAATGCATCATCATAACGGTAAACAGAATTGAAGAGTCTGTATTTTCTATTTGTTTAACACAACGCTCAACCCTTTACCATCACACTGAGTCACTTGATTGTATGATAATATTACAAAATATGCTTAATCCGGCTTTAAGTGCTGCCCCTTACTTTGGCGCTCGTTTTTGCAAAAGAAATCTGTCTCGTTTAAACCCACAGTTACATATTCAGGTGTTAGTTCTGCTGTTTGTGTTGGAAAACGAGTGTCTCTCCTTTTTTTCCTTCCCTCTCTATTTCCATTTCCTCTCTTCCTTCTTTCTTTCACTTTACATTTTCCACATCCTTGTAGTCCTGTGTCGTCTATTTCACGCTTCTTCTATCTTCTCCGTCTCAGCAACTTACCGTGGGTGGCTGACCCCGATTTGTGCGAGGTAACGTTCAAGGACAGCAATTATCAAAGGTACATTGGCGCCCGCTCTGCAGCTAAGGCCGGGGATTTACGGAAAATTACACAGCAGTAAAACAGTCACCGTATTTCTATGCAGATATGTACGCTACACAGGGCGAGGGTGGTATTATGGCTGCTGAAGTATTATATGAGGGTGATAGTTACATCAGGGTCTCTGGCTACGTGCCCTGCTTTGAAATGAGATCCCAGTATAGGGCAACAGTCAAGATACAGTGGAAAGGAGATGATGAGAGAGGTATTTTTCTCTCTGTTGACCATTTATGTGCTGTGTGAAATCACAGATATCTGCCGTCTGTTGTGATAAACACACAATCAAAAGCATCAGGACTGTTTTCCTCCCACAGCAGCAGCTGGGAGATGAGAGCTGCAGTCACCTCTGGAACATAGACTTTATTCCCACAACTTTTCAAACTTATCTACATGAAGAATTACAAACAAAGAGGATGGAGCTACTGTCATTTATTGTGTTTTTCAGTGCAAAATCACTCCTGATTCCCTCCAAAATGTAAAGATACGACGATTATTTATCAAACTTTATGTATTTATTAATGTCAAATAGATCTTTGTCACTTCATTAAAACATGATGAATACTCTGATCCTCTTTATTATTTGGCTACCATTAAAAAAACACAATATCCAAACAGCAGCCCACTGTTCCCACTCAGAAATCACATTTCATGTTTATTCCCATGTTGATTTTTCTTTTTGTTTGAAATCATCTCAGTTGAGGTTTAAAGTGGCAGAAATCAGTGGAATTTTCGTCATCGTTTGATATAATTGTTAGACAGCTGGCGACTTTTTCTTATGTGATTTGCAAACCGGAGTCATGCAGCTATACAAGAAGGTCAGAATCCTGCTATCACTGATGTATTTTACTGCTGCTTTACTACTGACAGTCCTGAAATGGTGATTTATGATTGTCAAAGGCCGTGGTGATAAAGTGCTACTGTTTTCTTGGAGCACAGATTTGTGGATTCACTGGGCAGCTCGAGAATGTGAAACTGTATAAAATTCCAATTATGTAACAGTACATTTGAAAAATATATTTTTCCCTGTACTTTTATAGCAAAGTCCCCTTCCTGTCCCTTCTGTTCCTACCGAACAGCTTGTTTAAACTGTCTTAAAATGTAATTTCCAGATTTTACCTTATTATTATACTATTTATGGTCATATTTGCTTCCTGTCATTACCTTTCTATAGTTGTCATTTTGGTTAGTGGGGTCTGCTGCAGCATGTTAAACAGCTAGCCTCATTTTATTTTAGCAGATAAATCTGATCTTCACATCTAACGTTTAGCAAGAAAAAATGACGGAGCATATTACCCATAATTGCCTAACTGTTCCTTTAAAGCAGTGAATAGGTGGCCTGTCCAGAGAATGATGGCCGACACCCTGCTTGGTTTCCTTTTGGTTTAAAGCATCACAGAAGTCAGTTGTTAAATCTTTGGTCTCGAAACAGCTGATTATGAGAAAGACGTCGTCTGCGGCTCCAGTGTTTTCTTGATGTATGGAACTTTGAAATGAAACACTTCGTATGGTTAATAAGTAAAATACAAGTTCCAAAGCAAATCTACAGATGTGCTGAAAATTACCCTTTTTTAAGAGGATCTGGCTTATTTCCTAAAAGAATGCCATTACTGCTGGGTTCAGTGAACTTTACAGCGGCTCATAGCGGTCTATGCTTTTTTATGAGTGTTTCCACCAGCTGAGTAGAGTTTCCACACTGTTCTGTTAGATGTACAAAAACACTTCCTACTGGGTGGTATCACAGTGAACATGGAGCTGCCTGTGCTTTGTTTAACCGTGACTTTTATGATTGACCCTTGACCCTGACTGGCAGAAGTTAGGCTTCTGACCAAGGGAAGACCTCCGGGCCTGAGGGGCCTTAAACTTGCATTCTCTCTACTGTCCATCAGGGGGCGACTCCTCTGGTTGTATAGAAGTCTATGAGAAAATGACTCTACTTCTCTCTTGATTTATTCCCTCAGTAAACATTGTAAACATGAGTTTATGGTCTCAATCTCTAGTTTCAAGTCTTCTTCAATACAGCATGATGTTCATTTAGTAAATGATGCTCCATTTAGAGTCAAACAGACCATAAAGCAGGGGATGCTTTAGGGCGGGGGCAAAAAATAACATAAACAGCATGACATAAGTTTGTAAAATACAACATTAACATCACTAACGTACCTTCAAAATAACTGGTATTTGACGCCCTTGGATTGAGAACAGACTCTTTCATTTAAACATTTTGGTCGCCTCAAATGTCTTTTCAACATCTCTAAAGAGTTGGTTTTTATATTCTTCCAGTAACTACATTTTGTTTTAAGCCAGTTTTTCCACTAGCCAAAATTAGCATCCGAATTAATATCATAGTTGAATTAGGGATACGCCTTGCTCACGAATCTCGCTAGCTAGCTAGCTAGCCCTAGCTTCGGCTGGTTTCTCAGTGTTTGCTATGCTAACGGTACCTGACCTTGCTTGGCCTTGGTCCTCTCCAGCTCCATTTATTGTCCAAATATAGTCACCTCTGGCTCCAAAGAACCAAGATGGTGACGGCCAAAATGCCAAACACAAGGCTTGAGTCTCCGCTTCTGACACCACCACTATTCAGAGGTTATGTGGTGTCAGAATTATTGAGCTTTTGTCAAAATACTGTATTCCAGCTGAGCTGTCAGACAGAGCTTCAGTGAAGAGAAAGTCTTCTCAGTCTTTATTCAAATAAAGGTCAGAAATAAAATATCTGTTATACCAGCAAAAAGACAGCGCAAGATAAAAAAAGCTGCAAATTAAATAGGATGCTAAAATGTAAAGGTTTATCACTCTGGTCTCCGTTTGTGTTAGAGGTTTAATAAACTTTCAAAAGTTAAGTAAAACAGCTCCATAAAGTTTGACTATTTATTGGTGTCTAGCTGTGTTGCCCTTTTTATCATAATGTTGTGTATATATGTGATTTATGCACATTCAAATTTAAAGGAATTTAAATCGGTACCTGACCTTGCTTGGCCTTTAAAGTCAGCTTGGAAGGTGGCTCTAAAAGGTATCTTCCTCCTTCATGTAAGATGGAGTGATACATGATAGCAGGAGACAGAAGTTGGATATTTCTTTCTCTGTTATGGAGAAACTACGAGTGTTTGAAAGTTAAGTATTAAATTCTTATTTTATTTTTTGTTTGTTTTTAGCGTTTTATTATTATATTTGATTATTGTGATTGTTCTACCCTGTGCAGCACCTTGAGATTTCTTTGTATTTTAGAGTGTGCTATATAAATAAAATCCATTATTATTATTATTACTCCGACAGCAGAGAGGTAGATCATGCAGCAGGAGTGGTTTAATTTGATTTAATGGATGTTTTTAGGGGCTTTGACATGTTTTTGTTACTGAAAACACAGTGGCCAAACTGATTCTTTTTCCTGGAGGTACCTGAAACACATTCATTAAATATTATGTTGATCAGATTATCAGTCAAAACATCCACCAAAGAAGAATGACCCAAACTACCATCAATCAACCTGTCGCTCTTCCTGAGGTTTCTTTTTTTCTAACTGTTGGACAACATCAAGAGATTTAATCAAAAGATGAACACAAAAAGGTTCAGCTCGCAGTGACAGAATGTCCAATTCTCTATTCATTTCAAGGGAAAATATCCACTCAAATGGTCTCCTTCTAGGCGCCCAAGCTCCCATATAATTGGAGTTTATGAATTATATACATGTGTTGTTGCCAAAACATTGTTTTGAGAAATCATTTACGACCGTTTCCCGGAAAACAAAGTACATTTTGTACATTTTATTTCCAGTGGATACAGTGCAAAGTGATTGAAACGGCATCCAGTTCATGAAAAATAAATGTTTCCCCGCGGAGGAAATATACATTTATATCTGCACAAGAAGAGAAGCTTTGTATTCTTTATTATTGGAATAAACAGAGGAAGATCTGTGTGGTCGTGAGCAGTTATAGACGCCATGTTTGATACGGATGGAAAGACAGAGCGCCACCTGTGGAATCATAAAACCTCATCGGCAGGAAATGAAGAAGTCGCCCATACCACCCACACTTTTGATTTGATTGACAGGTGATCTCATGGTAAAGGAGGGAAAAAAAAAGAAAACAGAAATAGCAGAAATAGCATCAGCTGCGAGCGCTTGACAAAATGGAAAAAAAGGAGAAAAAATTGAAAACAGGATGTCACGGATTACCTCTTCATAAAGGATTCTCATTTCCAACACATCCATTCTCATCAGTGTGAGCCCCGCTGATCTCACTGTGTCTCAGCCCGCCTGCCCCAATAAAGGGAATAAAAACAATAATAATAAAAGACACGCAATATATTTCACCCACATCATCATACTGATGCCACTTCTCCTCCTGCAGGGACTTTTGCTTGCTTGTTTGTTTGTTTGCGTTTTTTCCCCGCAACAGCCTCCAGTAACAGTCGGGCTGCATTGATGCGTCAGTGTGGCTGTCACCTCGAGGTGGGGGTGGAGGGGTGTAGGGGGGATGGAGGAAGGGCAGTCACAGTCACATGCAATACTGCATTAATTGGTGTCACTTCACAAGGGGTGGTGGTGGGGGGGTTATATTAGCCCCCTTCCCTTCCCTCCCATCCCCTCTTTCTTCCTGACAGTCTAATTAGGCTGCAAATATGCCTTAAGTGTTAATAAGTGTTGGAGTGTGTGTGTGTGTGTGTGTGTGTGTGTGTGTGTGTGTGTGTGTGTGTGTGTGTGTGTGTGTGTGTGTGTGTGTGTGTGTGTAAACAGGTATGTGGGGGCATGAAGGACAGAGGGCTTTACAAGAGGGTGGGGAAAAATGCCCCGATGCGTTATGGGTCATCAACACCTTCTCGGCTGCTAATCAGCACCATGTTCACCCCCCAAACCGACCCCCTTAACCACTGCCGCCGCCGCCGCCGCGCCACCACAGCCCTTCTATAACGAACACTGAATTACCAGCGGAGGCCTCTGCAGGCTGCTGGATCATCCAGTCTGCCACCAGAGCTCTCATTCAGTGACTGCTACTGTCTACTGTTAGATAAAAGCATCTGATCGTTTTAAAGTATGTCCACAGATGATGTGCATGTATTTGAAACAACGTATCCTCATCAAGCTGCAACCTCCGGTTCTGTTAAGTGAAGCAGATACGGAAGTGTTTTAAAACTTGCATTCTCTCTACTGACCATCAGGGGGCGACTCCTCTGGTTGTATAGAAGTCTATGAGAAAATGACTCTACTTCTCTCTTGATTTATTCCCTCAGTAAACATTGTAAACATGAGTTTATGGTCTCAATCTCTAGTTTCAAGTCTTCTTCAATACAGCATGATGTTCATTTAGTAAATGATGCTCCATTTAGAGTCAAATAAAAATAAAGCAGAGTATGCTTTAGGGCGGGGCTACTGTGATTGACGGGTCGCTTCCGTTACCGGAGACGTATACAGAGTCTCTAAGTAACTCCACCGCATTCAAAATATGGAAACTTACATTTATTGGCCACCAAATCTGAAGACTTTTAAGGATTAGGCAAAGTCATTTTAAAACAGTTAAAACATTTTTAAATGTTATGCTGTTTTGCTTATTTTCCTACTTTAGAAGGTAATCATGTTTGCAAAATTTCATTTTTATGCTATTTTTTATCTTACTCGGATAGACAAAAAACATTCAAAGATTTAAATTCTGCCACATTTCTGTGCATTTGGAGGAAGGTGGAAAACCACAGAAAGTTTGTACGTCATGCAGGTGTTTGCACATACTGTGTGCTAGTCATTGCCAAGTATTTTTTATGGGGAAAATATCTAAACTAAAGCTAAAAGGAGCTTTTAGGAAAACTCAGTGCACAGATCCAGATTCAAGCAGATCCCACATAAATCAGAGGCCCATGACTCATAGATTCCCAGATATCCAGGTAAGAGGCTGTGTTGATTTATCCGTTTTACTGTGCTTGGTATGTTTGTGGTGTAATTGCTTGTAATTGCTTTTATTGTTTTCTGCAGCGTCTCTCTGCCTCCGGAAAGATCTAATCTCCCCGCAGGATTTATCCGGATTTCCCCTAAATTTGAATCAATAAATCAATTACCCCAGTTTCCCACTCAAGGTTAATAAAGTGTCTAAACAAAAGTCACTCATTCAGAGACAATAATTCAAAGAGCCGACTATTCATGTTTTATTGGCTCAGATATTATCTTGACATTCTCTTGACATTATTATCTTGACATTTTCTCGACAAACTGCATCTACCGTGTGCGGCTCATCTGCATCGCTCTCCTTTGACAAATGGGAACTTCTGGTTAACCTTTCTGTGGGAAAACTGATATCGAGGCCTGGGAAGATTATAGGCTTTTAATAACAAGGCCAATATTTGATAACAGACGTTCGCTGCAGTGCAGAAAAAGAAAAAAGAAAAAACATCAATATTGGTGGTCATTAAACAAATGGTGAAATGAAAAAAATTTGCTCTCTGACCAGTTCCCACTCCAGAGGCCCGGCAGACGGGCGCAGTAAAACATTTAATCACGGCTCTTTAAAAGCTCCGAGATTTATTCACCCCGCACTGTAGAAGGCTGCAAATGGTGCGATCGGATCTGTTTTAAAAAAAAACGGCCCTTGATCTGCCCGGGGCAAGAGGGCTTCTCTGGCTCGCTTTGTAACGTGACTCGCTTGTTTAACTGCCCACCAGCGATGGAGAGAGAGAGAGAGAGACAGAGAGAGAGAGAGAGAGAGAGGAGGAGTTAGGGAGCCAGCAGGCAGTGGAAGGTCAGCCCAATGTGAGCTGCCGAGCCCGGCGGGTAAACCCCCCCCTCGGGGAGAGGTTGTAAGAGGCCGCTTACCCGACCTCGACCCCGGAGCCCACCTGGGACAGCTCAAGCGGGCGAGGCTTGGGCTCTGGAACTGAAGCAGTCAAGTCTCCCACGGACCTAATCACTCCCACCAAAAAATCATTCTCATTTGTTATTCACATGCCCTGGAGGGCCCGGAGCCTGCCTATCCACAACCACGCCGGGCTCTCCAACACCTATTTGACTGTGGAGCTGGTTGGTGGGTGGATGAGCACAAGTTAATGCTTCTCTTTGAGAGACCTCGCTTCACCTTTGATCATAAATTTAGAACTTTTTAAAAAACGCAGAACAAAAGTGCTTCCAGTATCAAACACGTGAGACGCATTGTGTGTTCTCTGTGATGAATCTCAGAGAGAGAGGTCCACAGCTGTCTCACCACGCGCTGTGTTGGGCGGTTTGTTGACTCGGGTTTTTGATGGATATGGGGGGGTAATCCTTGTGACAAACAGACTGCTGCAGCGAGCCCAGCGGGCGCCGCTCCTCGTGCGGCCTGGTTCGGTCTGCGTGGCCGACTGATGTGAGCCGTTGAGACAAAGTCCCGATGACGAACACATGACGAGGTCGCTGTGGAAACGGCATCTAGCCATGCTTCCTAACAGACAGGCAGCATGAACGAGAATCTTTGTTCAGCTCCATGAGGAAAAAAAAAAAAACGCTGCCTCAAGAAAGTCATCCTGATTATGACGAAGCTGGAACAAAACAGCTGATGTAAAAACAACAAGATTAGATGGAAACCTAGTATATGGCTAGAATATGTATGCCCAGTGTGAGAAAGCTTGGCCAAAATGTCACAGAAAACATCAGCAGTAGTGTCCATAATGCAAATTCCTGTATTATAAATCTTCATCTGAAGACATAGACGGACATTTCACGAACATTTTTCTCCCACCAAATAGGTTACAATTAACTCACATGAGCTGCAAAAACACTGTGAACCGGTTTAGGTTTTTAGAAAAAACACGGACAACTCCCAGATGGACCAACGCCAAAGGAGCCACCCGTCAATCACAAGGTAGCCCCGCCCTAAAGCATACCCTGCTTTATGGTCTGTGTGACTCTAAATGGAGCATCATTTACTAAATGAACATCATGCTGTATTGAAGAAGACTTGAAACTAGAGATTGAGACCATAAACTCATGTTTACAATGTTTACTGAGGGAATAAATCAAGAGAGAAGTAGAGTCATTTTCTCATAGACTTCTATACAACCAGAGGAGTCGCCCTTTAATGGCCATTAATTCAGAATTGGAGGTTGCTGCCTTTTTTTAATATGTCCACATTCTAAAAATATTGGTCTTGAGAAGCTGCCATATTTTTTTCATTGACAAACTGAAACTGTAGACCTACATTTATTTTCAACTTGCAGCTTTACTAGTCTTTCCTTTCCTTCACTGCTCCGATCGGCAAAACACCTGTCTGCTCTGAACGCATCCGTCACTCTCGTCAATAAATGCTGCTCTCATTGAGCTCCCCGAAATGTTCTCATATGAGGATTGATGGGATGAGCATTGTGGGTAGAGAAGAAACCATGCTGCGCATCAACAACTGGAAATGTTTCTGAGGAAGTGGATCAGCTGATTGACCTCAAAGGCTAAGATATCACCAGCGGGAAACACTGTCGGCCCATTCATTTCAAAGAAAAAACAGGAAACTGCAACGATCAAAGTGTTCTTATAGCATTTGTGTTGTGTACCAAGGGCATCAAAAGACATGCCATGAGTTGCCCTTTAGTTGTATGGAAGCACGGGTTGTTGAATACTAGAGCACTCGTGTTTATTTCCTTAGAATTCTGTGGTTTTCTTAGAATTATGTGCTTTTGACACTTCATAGAAGTAGATACTGTGGAATAGAAACATAAATACCCAGTATCATCAACAACAACAAAAAATCACTTATTCACTGTCAA